>NC_138765.1:96335705-96340705 GCF_965113315.1 Podarcis vaucheri
CGAAACGCTAACCCTAACCCTAACCCTAACCGTAACCCTAACCCTAACCCTAACCCTAACCCTAACCCTAACCCTAAGCCTAACCGAATCGCTAACCCTAACCCTAACCCTAACCGTAACCCTAACCCTAACCCGAATCCTTACCCTAAGCCTAACCCTAAGCCTAACCGAAACGCTAACCCTAACCCTAACCCTAACCCTAACCCTAACCTTAACCCTAACCCAATCTTAACCCTAACCCTAACCCTAACCGAAACGCTAACCCTAACCGAAATGCTAACCCTAACCCTAACCCTAACCCTAACCCCAACACTAACCGTAACCGTAACCCTAACCCTAACCGTAACACTAACCCTAACCCTAACCCTAACCCCAACCCTAACCGTAACCGTAACCCTAACCCTAACCGTAACACTAACCATAACCCTAAGCCTAACCGAAATGCTAACCCTAACCCTAACCCTAAGCCTAACCCTAACCCCAATCCTAACCCTAACCCTAACCCTAACCCTAACCCTAACCCTAACCCTAACCCTAACCCTAACCTTAACCCTAACCCTGACCCTAACCCTAACCGAAACGCGAACCCTAACCCTAACCCTAACCCTAATCCTAACCCAATCCTAACCCTAACCCTAACCCTAACCCTAACCGAAATGCTAACCCTAACCCTAACCCTAACCATAACCCCAACCCTAACCGTTACCGTAACCCTAACGCTAACCCTAACCCTAACCCTAACCCTAATCCCAACCCTAACCCTAACTCTAACTTTAACCCCAATCCTAAGGCTAACCCTAACCCTAACCCTAACCTTAACCCTAACCCTAACCCTAACCCTAACCCTAACCCTGACCCTAATCCCAACCCTAACCCTAACCCTAACCCCAGCCCCAACCCTAACCCTAACCCTAACCCTAACCCTAACCCTAACCCTAACCCTTACCGTAACCCTAACCCTAACCCTAACGCTAACCCCAATCCTAACCCTAATCCGAACCCTAACCCAAATCCTAACGCTAACCCTAACCCTAACTCTAACCCCAATCCTAACCCTAACCCTAACCCCAATCCTAACCCTAACCCTAACCCTAACCGTAACACTAACCGTAACCCTAAGCCTAACCAAACCCTAACCCTAGCCTCAACCCTAATCCTAACCCTAACCCTAAGCCTAACCCTAACCCTAACCATAACAATAACCGTAACCATAACCGTAACCGTAACCCTAACCCTAACCCTAACCCTAACCCTAACCCTAACCTTAACCCTAACCCTAACCCTAACCCTAACCCTAACTCTAACCCGAACCCGAACCCCAACCGCAACCCTAACCCTAACCCTAACCCTAACCAAAACCCTAACCTTAACCCTAACCCAATCCTAACCCTAACCGAAACGCTAACCCTAACCGAAACGCTAACCCTAACCCTAACCCTAACCGTAACCCTAACCCTAACCCTAACCCTAACCCTAACCCTAACCCTAAGCCTAACCGAATCGCTAACCCTAACCCTAACCCTAACCGTAACCCTAACCCTAACCCGAATCCTTACCCTAAGCCTAACCCTAAGCCTAACCGAAACGCTAACCCTAACCCTAACCCTAACCCTAACCCTAACCTTAACCCTAACCCAATCTTAACCCTAACCCTAACCCTAACCGAAACGCTAACCCTAACCGAAATGCTAACCCTAACCCTAACCCTAACCCTAACCCTAACCCCAACCCTAACCGTAACCGTAACCCTAACCCTAACCGTAACACTAACCATAACCCTAAGCCTAACCGAAATGCTAACCCTAACCCTAACCCTAACCCCAATCCTAACCCTAACCCTAACCCTAACCGTAACACTAACCGTAACCCTAAGCCTAACCGAAACCCTAACCCTAGCCTCAACCCTCATCCTATCCGTAACCCTAAGTCTAACCCTAACCCTAACCGTAACAATAAACGTAACTGTAACCCTAACCCTAACCGTAACCCTAACCCTAACCCTAACCCTAACCCTAACCCCAATCCTAACCCTAACCCTAACGCAAACCCTAACCCTAACCCCAACCGCAACCCTAACCCTAACCCTTACCCTAACCCTAACCCTAACCCCAACCCTAACCCTAACTCTAACTTTAACCCCAATCCTAAGGCTAACCCTAACCCTAACCCTAACCCTAACCTTAACCCTAACCCTAACCCTAACCCTAACCCTAACCCTAACCCTAACCCTAACCTTAACCCTAACCCAATCCTAACCCTAACCCTAACCAAAACGCTAACCCTAACCGTAACCGTAACACTAACCGTAACCCTAAGCCTAACTGAAACGCTAACCCTAACCCTACCCTAACCCTAACCCTAACCCAAACCCTAACCCTGACCCTGACCCTAACCCTAACCCTAACCCTAACCCTAACCCGAACCCTAACCCTAACCCTAACCCTAACCCAATCCTAACCCTAACTCTAACCCTAACCCTAACCCTAACGCTAACCCCAATCCTAACCCTAACCCTAACCCTAACCGCAATCCTAACCCTAACCCTAACCCTAACCCTAACCCTTACCGTAACACTAACCGTTACCCCAAGCCTAACCGAAAACCTAACCCTAACCCTAACCCTGACCCTAACCGTAACAATAACCGTAACCCTAACCCTAACCCTAACCGTAACAATAACCGTAACCCTAACCCTAACCCTAACCCTAACCCTAACCCGAATCCTTACCCTAAGCCTAAGCCTAACCCTAAGCCTAACCCCAACCCCAACCCTAACCCTAACCCTAACCCTAACCCTAACCCTAACCTTAACCCTAACCCTGACCCTAACCCTAACCGAAACGCGAACCCTAACCCTAACCCTAACCCTAACCCTAATACTAACCCAATCCTAACCCTAACCCTAACCCTAACCCTAACCCTAACCCTAACCCTAACCCTAACCCTAACCGAAATGCTAACCCTAACCCTAACCCTAACCATAACCCCAACCCTAACCGTTACCGTAACCCTAACGCTAACCCTAACCCTAACCCTAACCCTAACCCTAACCCTAACCCTAATCCCAACCCTAACCCTAACTCTAACTTTAACCCCAATCCTAAGGCTAACCCTAACCCTAACCCTAACCCTAACCTTAACCCTAACCCTAACCCTAACCCTAACCCTAACCCTAACCCTAACCCTGACCCTAATCCCAACCCTAACCCTAACCCTATCCCCAGCCCCAACCCTAACCCTAACCCTAACCCTAACCCTAACCCTAACCCTAACCCTAACCCTTACTGTAACCCAAACCCTAACCCTAACCCTAACCCTAACGCTAACCCCAATCCTAACCCTAATCCGAACCCTAACCCAAATCCTAACGCTAACGCTAACCCTAACTCTAACCCCAATCCTAACCCTAACCCTAACCCCAATCCTAACCCTAACCCTAACCCTAACCGTAACACTAACCGTAACCCTAAGCCTAACCAAACCCTAACCCTAGCCTCAACCCTAATCCTAACCCTAACCCTAACCCTAAGCCTAACCCTAACCCTAACCATAACAATAACCGTACCCATAACCGTAACCGTAACCCTAACCCTAACCCTAACCTTAACCCTAACCCTAACCCTAACTCTAACCCGAACCCGAACCCGAACCCCAACCGCAACCCTAACCCTAACCCTAACCCTAACCCTAACCGTAACCCTAACCCTAACCCTAACCCTAACCAAAACCCTAACCTTAACCCTAACCCAATCCTAACCCTAACCGAAACGCTAACCCTAACCGAAACGCTAACCCTAACCCTAACCCTAACCCTAACCCTAACCCTAACCGTAACCCTAACCCGAACCCTAACCCGAACCCTAAGCCTAACCGAATCGCTAACCCTAACCCTAACCCTAACCGTAACCCTAACCCTAACCCGAATCCTTACCCTAAGCCTAACCCTAAGCCTAACCGAAACGCTAACCCTAACCCTAACCCTAACCCTAACCTTAACCCTAACCCAATCTTAACCCTAACCCTAACCCTAACCGAAACGCTAACCCTAACCGAAATGCTAACCCTAACCCTAACCCTAACCCTAACCCCAACCCTAACCGTAACCGTAACCCTAACCCTAACCGTAACACTAACCATAACCCTAAGCCTAACCGAAATGCTAACCCTAACCCTAACCCTAAGCCTAACCCTAACCCCAATCCTAACCCTAACCCTAACCCTAAGCCTAACCCTAACCCTAACCCTAACCCTAACCCTAACCCTAACCTTAACCCTAACCCTGACCCTAACCCTAACCGAAACGCGAACCCTAACCCTAACCCTAACCCTAACCCTAATCCTAACCCAATCCTAACCCTAACCCTAACCCTAACCCTAACCGAAATGCTAACCCTAACCCTAACCCTAACCATAACCCCAACCCTAACCGTTACCGTAACCCTAACGCTAACCCTAACCCTAACCCTAACCCTAATCCCAACCCTAACCCTAACTCTAACTTTAACCCCAATCCTAAGGCTAACCCTAACCCTAACCCTAACCTTAACCCTAACCCTAACCCTAACCCTAACCCTAACCCTGACCCTAATCCCAACCCTAACCCTAACCCTAACCCTAACCCCAGCCCCAACCCTAACCCTAACCCTAACCCTAACCCTAACCCTAACCCTTACCGTAACCCTAACCCTAACCCTAACCCTAACGCTAACCCCAATCCTAACCCTAATCCGAACCCTAACCCAAATCCTAACGCTAACCCTAACCCTAACTCTAACCCCAATCCTAACCCTAACCCTAACCCCAATCCTAACCCTAACCCTAACCCTAACCGTAACACTAACCGTAACCCTAAGCCTAACCAAACCCTAACCCTAGCCTCAACCCTAATCCTAACCCTAACCCTAAGCCTAACCCTAACCCTAACCATAACAATAACCGTAACCATAACCGTAACCGTAACCCTAACCCTAACCCTAACCCTAACCCTAACCCTAACCTTA
>NC_138765.1:96353205-96355705 GCF_965113315.1 Podarcis vaucheri
CCCTAAGCCTAACCGAATCGCTAACCCTAACCCTAACCCTAACCGTAACCCTAACCCTAACCCGAATCCTTACCCTAAGCCTAACCCTAAGCCTAACCGAAACGCTAACCCTAACCCTAACCCTAACCCTAACCCTAACCCTAACCTTAACCCTAACCCAATCTTAACCCTAACCCTAACCCTAACCGAAACGCTAACCCTAACCGAAATGCTAACCCTAACCCTAACCCTAACCCTAACCCCAACCCTAACCCTAACCGTAACCGTAACCCTAACCCTAACCGTAACACTAACCATAACCCTAAGCCTAACCGAAATGCTAACCCTAACCCTAACCCTAAGCCTAACCCTAACCCCAATCCTAACCCTAACCCTAACCCTAACCCTAACCCTAACCCTAACCCTAACCCTAACCCTAACCCTAACCTTAACCCTAACCCTGACCCTAACCCTAACCGAAACGCGAACCCTAACCCTAACCCTAACCCTAATCCTAACCCAATCCTAACCCTAACCCTAACCGAAATGCTAACCCTAACCCTAACCCTAACCCTAACCATAACCCCAACCCTAACCGTTACCGTAACCCTAACGCTAACCCTAACCCTAACCCTAACCCTAATCCCAACCCTAACCCTAACTCTAACTTTAACCCCAATCCTAAGGCTAACCCTAACCCTAACCCTAACCCTAACCCTAACCCCAACCCTAACCGTAACCGTAACCCTAACCCTAACCGTAACACTAACCATAACCCTAAGCCTAACCGAAATGCTAACCCTAACCCTAAGCCTAACCCTAACCCCAATCCTAACCCTAACCCTAACCCTAACCCTAACCCTAACCCTAACCCTAACCCTAACCCTAACCTTAACCCTAACCCTGACCCTAACCCTAACCGAAACGCGAACCCTAACCCTAACCCTAACCCTAATCCTAACCCAATCCTAACCCTAACCCTAACCCTAACCCTAACCGAAATGCTAACCCTAACCCTAACCCTAACCATAACCCCAACCCTAACCGTTACCGTAACCCTAACGCTAACCCTAACCCTAACCCTAACCCTAATCCCAACCCTAACCCTAACCCTAACCCTAACTCTAACTTTAACTCCAATCCTAAGGCTAACCCTAACCCTAACCCTAACCTTAACCCTAACCCTAACCCTAACCCTAACCCTAACCCTGACCCTAATCCCAACCCTAACCCTAACCCTAACCCCAGCCCCAACAATAACCCTAACCCTAACCCTAACCCTTACCGTAACCCTAACCCTAACCCTAACCCTAACGCTAACCCCAATCCTAACCCTAATCCGAACCCTAACCCAAATCCTAACGCTAACCCTAACCCTAACTCTAACCCCAATCCTAACCCTAACCCTAACCCCAATCCTAACCCTAACCCTAACCCTAACCGTAACACTAACCGTAACCCTAAGCCTAACCAAACCCTAACCCTAGCCTCAACCCTAATCCTAACCCTAACCCTAAGCCTAACCCTAACCCTAACCATAACAATAACCGTAACCATAACCGTAACCGTAACCCTAACCCTAACCCTAACCCTAACCTTAACCCTAACCCTAACCCTAACCCTAACCCGAACCCTAACTCTAACCCGAACCCGAACCCGAACCCCAACCGCAACCCTAACCCTAACCCTAACCCTAACCCTAACCCTAACCCTAACCAAAACCCTAACCTTAACCCTAACCCAATCCTAACCCTAACCGAAACGCTAACCCTAACCGAAACGCTAACCCTAACCCTAACCCTCACCGTAACCCTAACCCTAACCCTAACCCTAACCCTAAGCCTAACCGAATCGCTAACCCTAACCCTAACCCTAACCCTAACCGTAACCCTAACCCTAACCCGAATCCTTACCCTAAGCCTAACCCTAAGCCTAACCGAAACGCTAACCCTAACCCTAACCCTAACCCTAACCCTAACCCTAACCTTAACCCTAACCCAATCTTAACCCTAACCCTAACCCTAACCGAAACGCTAACCCTAACCGAAATGCTAACCCTAACCCTAACCCTAACCCTAACCCTAACCCCAACCCTAACCGTAACCGTAACCCTAACCCTAACCGTAACACTAACCATAACCCTAAGCCTAACCGAAATGCTAACCCTAACCCTAACCCTAACCCTAACCCTAACCCCAATCCTAACCCTAACCCTAACCCTAACCGTAACACTAACCGTAACCCTAAGCCTAACCGAAACCCTAACCCTAGCCTCAACCCTCATCCTATCCGGAACCCTAAGCCTAACCCTAACCCTAACCGTAACAATAAACGTAACTGTAACCCTAACCCTAACCGTAACCCTAACCCTAACCCTAACCCTAACCCTAACCCCAATCCTAACCCTAACCCTAACGCAAACCCTAACCCTAACCCCAACCGCAACCCTAACCCTAACCCTAACCCTAACCCTAACCCTAACCCTAACCTTAACCCTAACCCAATCCTAACCCTAACCCTA
>NC_138765.1:96403205-96408205 GCF_965113315.1 Podarcis vaucheri
ACCCCAATCCTAACCCTAACCCTAACCCTAACCCTAACCCTAACCCTAACCCTAACCCTAACTGTAACACTAACCGTAACACTAAGCCTAACCGAAACCCTAACCCTAACCCTAACCCTAACCCTAACCCTCACCCTAACCCTAACCCTAACCCCAATCCTAACCCTAACCCTAACCCTAACCCTAACCCTAACCCTATCTTAACCCTAACCCTAACCGAAACACTAACCCTAACCAAAATGCTAACCCTAACCCTAACCGTAATCGTAACCGTAACAATAACCGTAACCGTAACCCTAAATGTAACAATAACCCTAACCCTAACACCAATCCTAACCCTAACCCTAACCCTAACCCCAATCCTAACCCTAACCCTAACCCTAACCCTAACTGTAACACTAACCGTAACACTAAGCCTAACCGAAACCCTAACCCTAACCCCAATCCTAACCCTAACCCTAACCCTAACCCTAACCCCAACCCCAACCCTAACCCTAACCGAAACGCGAACCCTAACCCAACCCTAACCCTAATCCTAACCCTAACGCTAACCGTAATCCTAACCCTAACGCTAACCGTAACTCTAACCCCAACCCCAACCCCAACCCTAACCCTAACCCTAACCGTAACCCTAACCCCAACCCTAACCCATTTCTAACCCTAACCCTAACCCTAACCCTAACCCTAACCCTAACCCTAACCCTAACCCTAACCCTAACCCATTCCTAACCTTAACCCTAAACCTAACCGCAACCCTAACCCTAACCAAAACCCTAACCTTAACCCTAACCCAATACTAACCCTAACCGAAACGCTAACCCTAACCCTAACCCAAACCCTAACCCCAAGCCTAAGCCTAAGCCTAACCGAAAGGCTAACCCTAACCCTAACCCTAACCGTAACAATAACCGTAACCGTAACCCTAACCCTAACCCTAACCCCAATCCTAACCCTAACCCTAACCCTAAACCTAACCCTAACCCCAAACCTAACCCTAACCCTAACCCTAACCCTAACCCTAACCAAAACCCTAACCCAAACCCTAACTCTAACCCTAACCCTAACCCTAACCCTAACCCAAACCCTAACCCTAACCCTAACCTTAACCCTAACCGTAACCCTAACCCTAACAGAAACGCGAACCTTAAACCAACCCTAACCCTAACCCTAACCCTAACCCTAACCTTAACCCTAACCCAATCCTGACCCTAACCCTAACCCTAACCCTAACCCTAACCCTAACCCTAACCCTAACCCCAACCCTAACCCTAACCCTTACCCTAACCCTAACCCTAACCCAATCTTAACGCTAACCCTAACCGAAACTCTAACCCTAACCGAAATCCTAACCCTAACCCTAACCCTAATCGTAACCGTAACCCTAACCGTAACCGTAACCGTAACCCTAAATGTAACAATAACCCTAACCCTAACCCCAATCCTAACCCTAACCCTAACCCTAACCCAAACCCCAATCCTAACCCTAACCCTAACCCTAACCCTAACCCTAACCCTAACCCTAACCCAAACCCTAACCCCAACCCTAACCCTAACCCTAACCCTAACCCACACCCTAACCCTAACCCTAACCCTAACCCTAACCCTAACCCTAACCCAACCCCAACCCTAACCCTAACCCTAACCATAACCCTAACCCTAACCCTAACCGAAACGCAAACGCAAACCCTAACCCAACCCTAACCCTAACCCTAACTCTAACCCTAACCCAATCCTAACCCTAACCCTAACCAAAACGCGAACCCTAACCGAAACACTAACCCTAACCCTAAACGAAACGCTAACCCTAACCCTAACCCTAACCATAACCCTAATCGTAACCGTAACCCTAACCGTAACCGTAACCCTAAATGTAACAATAACCCTAACCCTAACCCCAATCCTAACCCTAACCCTAACCCTAACCCTAACCCTAACCCCAATCCTAACCCTAACCCTAACCGTAACACTAACCGTAACCCTAAGCCTAACCGAAACCCTAACACTAACCCTAACCCTAACCCAAACCCTAACCCTAACCGTAACAATAACCGTAACCCTAACCCTAACCCTAACCCTAACCCCAATCCTAACCCTAAGCCTAACCCTAACCCTAACCCTAACCCTAACCATAACCCCAACCCTAACCGTAACAATAACCGTAACCGTAACCCTAACCCTAACCCTAAGCCCAATCCTAACCCTAAGCCTAACCCTAACACTAACCCCAACCCTAACCCTAACCCTAACCCTAACCCTAACCCAAGCTCTAACCCAAACCCCAACCCTAACCCAACCCTAACCCTAACCCTAACCGAAACGCGAACCTTAAACCAACCCTAACCCTAAGCCTAAGCCTAACCCAATCCTAACCCTAACCCTAAGCCTAACCCTAACCCTAACCCTAACCCTATCTTAACCCTAACCCTAACCGAAACACTAACCCTAACCGAAATGCTTACCCTAACCCTAACCGTAATCGTAACCGTAACAATAACCGTAACCGTAACCCTAAATGTAACAATAACCCTAACCCTAACCCCAATCCTAACCCTAACCCTAACCCTAACCCTAACCCCAATCCTAACCCTAACCCTAACCCTAACCCTAACCCTAACCGTAGCACTAACCGTAACCCTAAGCCTAACCGAAACCCTAACCCTAACCCTAACCCTAACCCCAATCCTAACCCTAACCCTAACCCTAACCCTAACCCTAACCCTAACCCTAACCCTAACCCTAACCCTAACCCTAACCCTAACCCCAACCCTAACCCTAACCGAAACGCGAACCCTAACCCAACCCTAACCCTAATCCTAACCCTAACGCTAACCGTAACCCTAACCCTAACGCTAACCGTAACTCTAACCCCAACCCCAACCCCAATCCCAACCCTAACCCTAACCCTAACCCTAACCCTAACCCTAACCCCAACCCTAACCCATTTCTAACCCTAACCCTAACCCTAACCCTAACCCTAACCCTAACCCTAACCCTAACTCTAACCCTAACCCATTCCTAACCCTAACCCTAACCCTAAACCTAACCGTAACCCTAACCCTAACCAAAACCCTAACCTTAACCCTAACCCAATACTAACCCTAACCGAAACGCTAACCCTAACCGAAACGCTAACCCTAACCCTAACCCAAACCCTAACCCTAAGCCTAAGCCTAAGCCTAACCGAAAGGCTAACCCTAACCCTAACCCTAACCGTAACAATAACCGGAACCCAAACCCTAACCCTAACCCCAATCCTAACCCTAACCCTAACCCTAACCCTAACCCTAACCCTAACCCTAACCCTAACCCTAACCCTAACCCTAACCCCAACCCTCACCCTAACCCTAACCCTAACCCTAACCCTAACCAAAACCCTAACCCTAACCCTAACTCTAACCCTAACCCAAACCCTAACCCTAACCCTAACCCTAACCCTAACCCTAACAGAAACGCGAACCTTAAACCAACCCTAACCCTAACCCTAACCCTAACCCTAACCTTAACCCTAACCCAATCCTAACCCTAACCCTAACCCTAACCTTAACCCTAACCCTAATCGTAACCGTAACCCTAACCCTAACCCTAACCCTAATAGAAACGCGAACCTTAAACCAACCCTAACCCTAACCCTAACCCCAATCCCAACCCTAACCCTAACCCTAACCCCAACCCCAACCCTAACCCTAACCCTAACCCTAACCTTAACCCTAACCCAATCCTAACCCTAACCCTAACCCTAACCCTAACCCCAACCCTAACCCTAACCCTAACCCTAACCCTAACCCTAACCCTTACCCTAACCCTAACCCTAACCCAATCTTAACCCAAACCCTAACCGAAACTCTAACCCTAACCGAAATCCTAACCCTAACCCTAAGCCTAACCCTAACCCTAACCATAACCCCAACCCTAACCCTAACCGTAACAATAACCGTAACCGTAACCGTAACCGTAACCCTAACCCTAACCCTAACCCTAACCCTAACCCCAATCCTAACCCTAAGCCTAACCCTAACACTAACCCCAACCCTAACCCAAACCCTAACCCTAACCATAACCCTAACCCTAACCCTAACCCAAGCTCTAACCCAAACCCCAACCCTAACCCAACCCTAACCCTAACCCTAACCGAAACGCGAACCTTAAACCAACCCTAACCCTAAGCCTAAGCCTAACCCAATCCTAACCCTAACCCTAACCCTAACCCTAACCCTAACCCTAACCCTAACCCTTACCCTAACCCTAACCCTAACCGAGACACTAACCCTAACCGAAATGCTAACCCTAACACTAACCGTAATCGTAACCGTAACAATAACCGTAACCGTAACCCTAAATGTAACAATAACCCTAACCCTAACCCCAATCCTAACCCTAACCCTAACCCCAATCCTAACCCTAACCCTAACCCTAACCCTAACCGTAACACTAACCGTAACCCTAAGCCTAACCGAAACCCTAATCCTAACCCTAACCCTAACCCTAACCCTAACCCTAACCCCAATCCTAACCCTAACCCTAACCCTAACCCTTACCCTATCCCCAACCCCAACCCTAACCCTAACAGAAACGCGAACCCTAACCCAACCCTAACCCTAATCCTAACCCTAACGTTAACCATAACCCTAACCCTAACGCTAACCGTAACTCTAACCCCAACCCCAACCCTAACCCTAACCCTAACCCTAACCCTAACCCCAACCCTAACCCATTTCTAACCCTAACCCTAACCCTAACCCTAACCCTAACCCTAACCCTAACCCTAACCCTAACTCTAACCCTAACCCATTCCTAACCCTAACCCTAAACCTAACCGTAACCCTAACCCTAACCAAAACCCTAACCTTAACCCTAACCCAATACTAACCCTAACCGAAACGCTAACCCTAACCGAAACGCTAACCCTAACCCTAACCCAAACCCTAACCCTAAACCTAAGCCTAAGCCTAACCGAAAGGCTAACCCTAACCCTAAGCCTAAGCCTAACAATAACCGTAACC
>NC_138765.1:96438205-96443205 GCF_965113315.1 Podarcis vaucheri
ACCCTAACCCTAACCAAAACCCTAACCTTAACCCTAACCCAATCCTAACCCTAACCGAAACGCTAACCCTAACCGAAACGCTAACCCTAACCCTAACCCTAACCCTAACCCAAACCCTAACCCTAACCCTAACCCTAACCGTAACAATAACAATAACCGTAACCCTAACCCTAACCCTAACCCCAATCCTAACCCTAAGGCTAACCCTAACCCCAATCCTAACCCTAAGCCTAACCCTAACTGTCAGGGCTGCCACCCAGTCCCAGCTCACATAGGACCAAGTCCGCCAGCGTTCACTTTATAAGAGTCTTTATTAAGTTACAGGTTTCATTTCCGAACTGCAGCGTGCAGCTCTACACCTTCTGCCCTAGGTCGGCGAAGACCCGTCTGAGTCCCCGCCTCTTGCACACCAGCTTAATACCCTAGCCTTGCTCCACCTCCTTCGCCTCTCCCTACGTCTCTGGGTCCTTCTGCCCCCCTGGGCCTCCTCCCTTCTACTCTCCTCTGACGCTGACCCCCCTGATCCTTCTGCCTCCTTGCGGCGGGCTTTAGGACCTGGCTCACTCTCCGGGCTGCTTACTGCTCCAGCTTCCGCTGCATTTGAACTTGGCGCGCGCGCCCAACTCTCTACTTTCCTCTTAACCGTTGCCTCGCTCTCTGAGGAGGGCGTGACCACCCCTGACTCGTGCCCTCCCTCCTGCTGACAGCCTCCGGAACCCGATGCCTGGCTACCTTCCTCCCTGCTGCTCTCAGTCTTGAGCGTGGGTCCCGACCTCCAGCTGCTGCCGCCCTCAGTTATGAGCGTGGGTCCCGACTTCCAGCTGCTACTCTCTGAATCTCCTCTGTTCCCTTCCTCCTGGGGTGTCCCCCCGGATCCCCCCCTTGCTCTGCTCACTGGGGCTCCCTTTTGGGAGTCCTCTGACTCACTGCTTAGGCTTGGAGATCTCGGGTCGTCATCATCACTCATTTTCCCTTCGGATTCCTCCCCCTCGCTCTCTGCTTCCTCCCTTCTCTGCGTCTCTGCTCCTGAACCCCTGACATCCATCCCCCCCTCGAAGCCCCCCCTTCCCCCCTCCCCGCTTTCAGGTGTGGGTGCTGGGTGCTCCATCATCACGGGAGGGAATGCCGGATACAGTTCGCTCCCCGTGGTTGGCCGCCAACTGAAGACCTCCGAGTCTTCCTCCTCGCGGTCGTCGACGTTGACCTGTTCCGCTTCCATCTCTGTACCGCCGTGCTCGAACCCAAGGTCCTCCCCGAACACGTCCATGTCAGTCTCTGCGTCGGTCGCTCGACCTGGCATCTCCAGCCACTTCCGGCGCCATTGCTCCTCCGGTCGATCGTCCCACCAATACGAGGTGTCTGACGCCGAACCCGCCGGCGATCCTTCTGGGGAACGGGTGCTCAGTGCGGGTTCCCCGTCCGAGTCGAATCCATGGAACGTGCTGGAAGAAAGTGTGGGCGTGAACAGCCAGTCGTCGAAGAAGCTCGCTGGCATGGGTCTGTGTGGGAAAAGGGCATGAAACTCGTCCTTGAGCAGGGGTTCCTCCAAAGCGTAGTCTGGCACCCAGCTATTGGCGCTGGCCCGGGTGCCCTCTCTGGCTAGGAGGTATTCGACTCCCTCTTCCCCCCATCTGGAGTCCAAAATCTCCGTGACCTCGTTGATGGGGTCTTGCTGCGTCACCCCCCGCGTCTCCGTCCGCTCCCGGAACGGACTCGGTGCCGTCCCTGGCTCCTGGAATCTGTGAGGTGCCTTGTAGGGAGTGAGCACCGACCTGTGGAACACCGGATGCATTCTGGAACCCTCCGGCAGCGCCAGTCGGAAGGCTACCGGGTTGATCTGTGCTTCGACTTGGTACGGACCGATTTGCTTGTGCCCCAACTTCTTCTTGGCTAGTGACCTGGTCGGCACTGCGTGGGCTGCCAACCAGACCCAGTCTCCCACTTGGATCTCTTCGCCAACCCGCCTGTGCTTGTCAGCTTGCACCTTGTAGGCGTGCTTAGCTAGCTCCAGCTGCCGTCTGAGTTGATCGTGGACCGCCTGCAACTCTGACGCGAACGCGTCCGCCGTCTGTGGTTCTCCTTCCCCCACTCTCTCCCGTCCCGGGAAGGTTCTGGGATGCCTCCCATTGTTGGCGAAGAACGGCGTCACCCCTGTGGACACGTGCTTCGTGTTGTTGTAAGCGAACTCGGCGAGCGGCAGGTAATCCACCCAGGTCGCAGGCTGTTGATTGGCATAGCATCTCAGGTACTGCTGCATGATGGCATTGACCCTCTCTGCTTGCCCGTTGGTCTGCGGGTGTCTTGCTGATGCCAGATCGACCTTGACATTTAGAAAACTCATCAGCTTCTGCCAGAAATTCGAGATGAACTGGCGTCCGCGGTCGGACAGGATAGACCGCGGCAGACCATGCACTTTGAACACGTGATCTATGAACAGTTTGGCGGTTTGTTCCGCCGTGGCCACCTTCGCACACGGAATGAAATGTGCCATCTTGGTGAACAAGTCCACCACCACTAGTACAGCTGTCTTGCCTTTCGAGCTGGGTAAATCCGTGACAAAGTCCAGGGCCACCCTCTCCCACGGTTCAAACGGCGTTTGCAGCGGTTCCAGCAGTCCCGCCGGTGGTTTGTGCACCGGTTTGGCCCTCTGGCAGGTGTCGCACCTCGCAACGTAGTCCGCGACTTCCCCTCTCAGTCTGGGCCACCAAAAGTCCCTTGCGACTAATTCCACCGTTTTTTCCGTGCCAAAGTGCCCGGCCGTGGGTGCGTCGTGCAGCTGCTGCAGTACCCGGGCGCGAAGTTCGTCTCCCGGCACGTAGATGGCCCCTTTACGTAAGAGCAAGCCGTCTCGTATCTGGAACTCGTCGCCCTTCGCCGTGCCCTTGTGCACCTCTGCCATCTTTGCCTGCGCGAATGAGTCGTCCTGCAACGCCCGCCGCACCGCATCCAGGTTTACTGTGGCTGAAGCGCACGCCCACGCCGTTGGCGCGAAGATGTGCATGGCTGCCGCTGGCGTCGCCTCTTCGAGGTATTGCGGTTTGCGGGACAGTGCATCCGCCATGATGTTGGTGTCGCCTGGGACGTACTCTATTCGGAAATTGAAGTCAGCAAAGAACTCCGCCCAACGTATCTGCCTCTGGTTCAGGAACTGAGCCGTGCGCCAGTGCTCCAGATTCTTGTGATCCGTGCAGACCTGCACCGTGTGCTTGGCGCCGATCAGGAAGTGCCTCCACGCCTTGAAAGCTGCATGAATGGCCAGCAACTCCCTGTCCCAGATGGTGTAGTTCTGCTCCGACTTGCTGAGCTTTCTGGAGTAGAACGCTCCCGGCCTCCAGACCCCCTGTGGGTCCCTTTGCAGCAGGACAGCTCCCACTGCTCTATCGGACGCGTCTGTCTCTACCCGCATCGGTCTGCTGGGGTCGATATGCAGCAGTTGCTCTTCCGACGCGAAGAGACGCTTGAGTGCCTGAAAGGACTGCTCCGCCTGCTCCGTCCAGATGAATTTCTTTTTCTTGGAGCTTAGCGTGTCCGTAATGGCCGCCGTCTGCATCGCGAACCCCTTGATAAACTTGCGATAGAAGTTGGCGAAGCCGACAAACCGCTGGACCTCCTTCCGGTTGCGCGGGCTCTTCCAATCCAACACCGCGCGAACCTTGGCGCTGTCCATGGCTAGCCCCTTGTCCGACAACTTGTAACCCAAGAAATCCACCTCCGTCGTGTCGAACTGGCACTTCTCCAGTTTGGCGTACAGTCTATGCTGCTGCAGCCTCTTCAGCACCTCCCGAACATCTTGGTCATGGGCTTGCTGCGATTCGGAGAATATCAGGATGTCATCCAGAAAGCAGACGCACTTCTTGTAAAGGAGTCCCGCCAACACATGATGCATGAAAGCTTGGAAACAGTGAGAACCGTTTTGCAATCCAAACGGCATCACTCTGTATTCGTAGGTGCCCAGAGGCGTGAACATGGCTGTCTTCCACTCATCGCCCTCCCTCATGCGGATGAGATTGTACGCACCTCGCAGGTCCAACTTGGTGAACACGCGTCCCTTGCGCACCGTCGCCAGTAGGTCGTCAATCCTGGGCATGGGGAAATCAGAAGGCTTGGTCATCTTGTTTAAGAGGCGAAAATCCACCACCAGTCTTTTTTGGGGCGTGTCTTTCTTCTTCACGAAGAAAACAGGACTGCCCCCTACTGCCCTGGACTCCCGGATGAAACCGCGCTGCAAATTGTGATCTATGAACTGTTTGAGTTCCTGTAATTCGTCCTCAGACATGGAATACAGCTTCCCTTTCGGCAGCGTCGCCCCTGGTAGGAGGTCAATCTTGCAGTCATATCGCCTGTGCGGTGGTAGCTTGTCAGCCTCTTTCTCGCAGAAGACCTCCAGAAAGTCTGCGTATTTGTGGGGGACTGCTTGCAACGTTCCCAACTGCAGTTGTGATTCCTCCTCCTCTCCCTCCTGTCTGGGCAGGATGCAGTGTTCTGCGCAATAAGAGGAGCCGAAGATCAGCTGTCTCTGGTACCAAGCCAGTGTCGGACTGTGCCTGTCCAGCCAACTCATGCCCAACACAATGGGCGTGTCCGACAGTTGGGTGACATTAAAACTGATGACTTCCCTGTGGTTGCCAAGGCGCATCACCATCGGTGGCGTCTGCTTCACCACCTGCCCCCCTAGCAACTCTCTGCCATCCACTGTGACGACTTGCAGGGGCAGAGTGGCAGGCAGTAGCTGTATAGCGTGCTGCTCCACAAAATCCTGCGCTATAAAGTCTGCGTTGCTTCCAGAATCCACAGAAAGCGGCACTTCGATAGTGACGCCATCGGGTAGCTGGAGAGATGCTGTGAGCTGCACTACTGGTTTGGGTGGGAGGGGGTCCGTGGGTTGCAAGATCGCTGGGGACTGCTTCACTGATGCGTCTGGCTGGGCCCCAGTGCCTCTGTCTCCAGCCAGACATCGTCGTTTCCCTGCTGTGGTTCTCCTTGCTGCGTTGCTGCAGTCA
>NC_138765.1:96455705-96460705 GCF_965113315.1 Podarcis vaucheri
GTCTTTATTGAGTTACAGTTTCCATTTCCAAGCCGCAGTGCGCAGCTCTACGTCTTAGAAGCTAGACCGGCGAAGCTCCGTCTGAGTCTCCGCCTCCTGTACACCAACTTAATACTCTAGACTTACTCCACCTCTTCCGTCTTTCCTTCCTCCTCTGGGTCCCTCTGCCCCCCGTGGTCTCTTCTTTCCTGGACTCTTCTGACGCTGACCCTGACGCTGACGCTGAGGGTTGCTTCCAGATCCTAGCCCACAGAGGATCACGCCAGCCAGCGATCATTAAATAAAAGTCTTTATTGAGTTACAGTCTCCATTCTCAAGCTGCTGCGTGCAACTCTACGTCTTATGCTTAGATCGGCTAAGCTCCGTCTGAGCCTCCGCCCCTTGTGCACCAACTTAATATCCTAGCCCTGCTCCACCTTTTCCGCCTGACAGCTCTCCTCTGGGTCCCTCTGCCCCCCTGGGTCTCTTCCTTCCGGGATTCTTCTGATGCTGACTCCCCGGACCCTCCTGTCTCCTTGCGCCGGGCTTTAGGACCTGGCTCCCTTTCCGGGCTGCCTACTGCGCCACCTTCCTGTGCATTTGAACTTGGCGCGCGCGCCCAACCTTCAACCTTCCGTCTAACCGTCTCTTCGCTCCCCGATGGAGGTGTGGCCACTCCTGACTCGTGCCCTCCCTCCTGTTGTGAGCTGCCAGCGCTTGATACCTGACTCCCTTCCTCTCCCCTGCTCTCTGTTGGTGACACTGGTCCCGATTTCCAACTGCTCCCCTCTGAGTCCCCTCTGGCTCTATCTTCCTGGGGTGTCCCCCTAGTCTCCCCCCTTGCCCTGACCACTGGTGCTCCTTTTTGTGAATCTTCTGATTCACTGGAAAGACTCGGAGATCTCGGGTCGTCGTAATCACTCATCCTTTCTTCTGCCTCCTCCCCCTCGCTCTCTGTTTCCTCCCTTGCCCTCGCCTCTGCTCCTGAACCCCTGACATCCATCCCCCCCTCGAAGCCCCCTCTTCCCCCCTCCCCTCCTTCCGGTGCGGGAGCTGGGTGCTGCCGTGTCAAGGGGACGAATGTCGGGTACAGTTCGCTTCCCGTGGCGGGCCTCCATCTGAATTCTTCCGGTTCTTCCTCCCTGCTCTCGTCGACTACGGTCACCTCTGCTTCCATCTCTGTGCCGCCGTGCTCGAAACCCGGGTCGTCCCCGAAAACGTCCATGTCCGTCTCTCCCTCGCTTCCTTCTGGAGACGTTGCTCGTCCTGGACCCTCCAGCCACTTTCTGCGCCACTGCTCCTCTGGTCGATCATCCCACCAATACGAGGGTTCTGAAGCAGATCCCGAGGGTGACCCCTCCGGGGAACGGGCGTCTCGTGGCGGTTCCTCATGCGAGTCGAACCCCCGGAACGTGCTGGTTGAAAGCGTGGGCGTGAAAAGCCAGTCGTCGAAAAAGTCCGCTGGCATTGGCCTATGTGGGAAGAGGGCATGAAACTCTTCCTTGAGCAGAGGTTTGTCTAAAGCGTAGCCCGGCACCCAGCTGTTGGCACTGGCCGGGGTGCCCTCCTTAGCGAGAAGGTATTCTACCCCCTCTTCCCCCCATCTGGAGTCCAAAATCTCCGTGACTTCGTTGATGCTCACCTCCTGTGCCACTCCCCTTTGCCCGGTTTCCTCTCGGAGCGGACTCGGCGCCGTTCCTGGTTCTTGAAACCTGTGCGGTGCCTTGTAGGGAGTGAGCACCGATCTGTGGAACACCGGATGCATCCTGGAACCTTCCGGAAGCGCCAGCCTGAAAGCCACCTGGTTGACCTGCTCGTCGACTTGGTAGGGCCCCAGTTGTTTATGCCCTAGTTTCTTCTTCGCCAACGACCTGGCCGGCACTGCTTGGGCAGCTAACCAGACCCAGTCTCCCACCTGGATCTCTTCGCCAACCCTTCTGTGTTTGTCCGCCTGTACCTTGTATGCGTGTTTAGCCAGCTCCAGGTGCCGCCGCAGCTGATCGTGGATCTCCTGCAACTCCGACGCGAACGCATCTGCTGTCTGCGGCTCCTCCTCCCCCCGTCTTTCCAGTCCCGGGAAGGTTCTGGGGTGCCTCCCGTTGTTGGCGAAGAACGGCGTGACCCCCGTGGACACGTGCTTCGTGTTGTTGTAGGCGAACTCGGCGAGAGGCAGGTAATCCACCCACGTCGCCGGCTGTTGATTTGCATAGCATCTCAGGTACTGCTGCATGATGGCATTGACCCGCTCCGCTTGCCCGTTGGTCTGCGGGTGTCTGGCCGACGCCAGGTTGATCTTGACGTTGAGGAAGCCCATCAGCTTCTGCCAGAAGTTCGAGATGAACTGCCGCCCTCGGTCGGACAGAATAGACCGCGGCAGACCGTGAACCTTGAACACGTGATCTATGAACAGTTTGGCGGTTTGTTCCGCCGTGGCCACCTTGGCACACGGAATGAAATGTGCCATCTTGGAGAACAAGTCCACCACCACCAGCACAGCCGTCTTGCCCCTCGAACTGGGCAGATCCGTGACAAAGTCTAGGGCCACTCTCTCCCATGGTTCGCACGGAGTTTGCAGCGGTTCCAGCAGTCCGGCCGGCGGTTTGTGTACTGGTTTGGCCCTCTGGCAGGTGTCACACCTCGCCACGTAGTCCGCGACTTCCCCTCTCATTCTGGGCCACCAGAAGTCTCTGGTGACTAATTCCACTGTCTTCTCCTTGCCAAAGTGCCCGGCAGTGGGCGCGTCGTGCAGCTGCTGCAGTACCTTGGCACGAAGTTCGTCTCCCGGCACGTAGATGGCCCCTTTATGGAGGAGCAATCCATCTCGCAGTTGGAACTCGTTGGTCGCTGCCGTGCCCCTGTGCACGTCTGCCATCTTAGCTTGCGCGAAAGAGTCATCCTGCAAAGCTCGTCGCACCGCCTCCAGGTCAACTGTCGCCGCAGCGCACGCCCACACTGTCGGTGCGAAGATGTGCATGGCGGTAGCTGACGTTGCCACCTCCAGATACTGTGGCTTCCGGGAGAGCGCATCCGCCATGACGTTGGTGTCCCCCGGGACATACTCAATGCGGAAGTCGAAGTTAGCAAAGAACTCAGCCCAACGTATTTGCCTCTGGTTCAGGAACTGTGCCGTGCGCCAGTGCTCCAGATTCTTGTGGTCTGTGCAGACCTGCACCGTGTGCTTGGCTCCGATCAGGAAGTGCCTCCATGCTTTGAATGCTGCATGAATAGCCAGCAACTCCCTGTCCCAGATGGTGTAGTTCTGTTCGGACTTGCTGAGCTTCCTGGAGTAAAACGCTCCCGGCCTCCAAACCCCCTGCGGGTCTTTCTGCATCAGGACTGCTCCGACGGCCCTGTCTGAGGCGTCTGTTTCAACCCTCATCGGCCTGCTGGGGTTGACATGAAGCAGCTGTTCTTCCGACGCGAAGAGACGCTTGAGTGCCTGAAAGGACTGCTCCGCCTGCGCTGTCCAGATGAACTTCTTTTTCTTGGAGCTGAGCGTGTCCGTGATGGCCGCTGTCTGCATAGCAAAGCCTTTGATAAACTTGCGATAGAAGTTCGCGAAGCCGACAAACCGTTGGACCTCCTTCCGGTTGCGTGGGCTCTTCCAATCCAACACCGCTCGAACCTTGGCGCTGTCCATGGCGAGCCCCTTGTCAGACAACTTGTAGCCCAGGAAATCCACCTCCGTTACATCGAATTGGCACTTCTCCAGCTTGGCGTACAGCCTATGTTGCTGCAGCCTGCTCAGCACTTCCCTGACGTGTCTGTCATGCTCCTGCTGCGATTCCGAAAAGATCAGGATGTCATCCAAGAAACAGACGCACGTCTTGTAGAGGAGCCCCTCCAACACGTGATGCATGAAAGCTTGAAAAACGTGGGAGCCATTTTGCAATCCAAAAGGCATAACTCTATATTCGTAGGTGCCCAGGGAAAAGGCATAACTCTATATTCGTAGGTGCCCAGGGGCGTGAACATGGCTGTCTTCCACTCATCTCCTTCCCGCATGCGAATGAGATTGTACGCCCCTCGCAGGTCCAACTTGGTGAACACGCTGCCCTTGCGTACTTTTGCGAGGAGGTCGTCGATTCGGGGCATGGGGAAGTCCGATGGCTTGGTCACACTGTTCAAAATGCGGTAGTCCACTACGAGTCTTTTTTGGGGCGTGTCTCGCTTCTTAACAAAGAATACCGGACTGCCCCCCGCCGCCCTGGACTCTCGGATAAAACCGCGCTCCAAATTATGATCTATGAACTCTTTGAGTTCCTGCAGTTCGTCCTCAGACATGGAATACAGCTTCCCTTTGGGCAGCGTCGCCCCCGGCAGCAGGTCAATCTTGCAGTCATATGGTCTGTGGGGGGGTAGCTTGTCTGCCTCCTTCTCGCAGAAAACCTCCAAAAATTCTGCGTACTTGTGGGGAATCGCTTGCAGCGTGCCGAGCTGCAGCTGTGACTCCTCTTCCTCCCCTTCCTGCTGGGGCACGATGCAGTGTTCAGCGCAAAAGGAAGAGCCGAAGGTCAGCTGCCTCTGGTACCAAGCCAGCGTCGGGCTGTGCTTGTCCAGCCAACTCATACCCAATACAATGGGCGTGTCCGATAGTTGAGTGACGTTGAAGCTGATGACTTCCCTGTGATTCCCAAGTCGCATCACCATTGGCGGCGTCTGCTTCACCACTTGCCCCCCCAGCAGCTCCCTGCCATCCACCGTGACTACCTGCAGGGGCAGCGTGGCAGGCAGCAACTGTATAGCGTGCCGGTCGACAAATTCCTGCCCTATAAAGTCCGCATTGCTTCCGGAATCGATGGTGATTGGCACGTCCATGGCGATTCCATTGGGCAGCTGGAGAGATGCGGTGAGCCTTACCACTGGTTTGGGCGGGAGGGGGTCCATGGGCTGTAAAATCTCTGGGGACTGCTTCACTGAGACGTCTGGCTGGGCCCCAGTGCCTCTTCCTCCAGCCAGACTGCGTCGTTTCCCTGCTGTGGTTCTCCTTGCTGCGTTGCTCCAGTTACCATTGCTGAGGC
>NC_138765.1:96500705-96503205 GCF_965113315.1 Podarcis vaucheri
ACCCTAACCCTAGCCTCAACCCTCATCCTAACCGTAACCCTAACCCTAACCGTAACAATAAACGTAACTGTAAACCTAACCCTAACCCTAACCCTAACCCTAACCCCAATCCTAACCCTAACCCTAACCCTAACCCTAACGCAAACCCTAACCCTAACCCCAACCGCAACCCTAACCCTAACCCTAACCCTAATCCTAACCCTAACCCTAACCTTAACCCTAACCCAATCCTAACCCTTACCCTAACCCTAACCGCAATCCTAACCCTAAGCCTAACCCTAACCCTAACCCTAACCGTAACAGTAACCGTACCCCTAACCCAATCTTAACCCTAACCCTAACCGAAACGCTAAACCTAACCGAAACGCTAACCCTAACCCTAACCGTAACCCTACCCCTAACCCTAACCGTAACCCTAACCGTAACCGTAATACTAACCGTAACCAGAAGCCAAACCGAAAGGCTAACCCTAACCCTAACCCTAACCCTAAAAGTAACAATAACCGTAACCCTAACCCTAACCCTAACCCCAATCCTAACCCTAAGCCTAACCCCAACCCCAACCCTAACCCTAACCCTAACCGTAACGGAAACCCGAAACCCGAACCCCGAACCCCGAACCACGAACCACGAACCCTAACCCAACCCAAACCCTAACCCTAACCCTAACCTTAACCCTAACTCAATCCTAACCCGAACCCTAACCCTAACCCTAACCCTAACCCTAACCCTAACTCTAACCCTAACCAAAACCCTAACCTTAACCCTAACCCTAACCCAATCCTAACCCTAACCGAAACGCTAACCCTAACCGAAACGCTAACCCTAACCCTAACGCTAAGCCTAAGCCTAACCGAAACGCTAACCCTAACCGAAATGCTAACCCTAACCCTAACCGTAACCCTAACGCTAACCCCAACCCTAACCGTAACCCTAACCCTAACCCTAAGCCTAACCGAAATGCTAACCCTAACCCTAACCGTAACACTAACCGTAACCCTAACCCTAACGCTAACCCCAATCCTAACCCTAATCCGAACCCTAACCCAAATCCTAACCCTAACCCTAACCGTAACACTAACCGTAACCCTAACCCTAACGCTAACCCCAATCCTGACCCCAATGCTAACCCTAACCCTAAACCTAACCCTAACCCTAACCGTAACACTAACCGTAACCCT
The DNA here is from genome assembly GCF_965113315.1 of Podarcis vaucheri. NCBI lineage: Eukaryota > Metazoa > Chordata > Lepidosauria > Squamata > Lacertidae > Podarcis > Podarcis vaucheri. The sequence continues at coordinate 96,501,887 of NC_138765.1, forward strand.
AAGCCTAACCGAAACCCTAACCCTAGCCTCAACCCTCATCCTAACCGTAACCCTAACCCTAACCGTAACAATAAACGTAACTGTAAACCTAACCCTAACCCTAACCCTAACCCTAACCCTAACCCTAACCCCAATCCTAACCCTAACCCTAACCCTAACGCAAACCCTAACCCTAACCCCAACCGCAACCCTAACCCTAACCCTAACCCTAACCCTAACCCTAATCCTAACCCTAACCCTAACCTTAACCCTAACCCAATCCTAACCCTAACCCTAACCCTAACCGCAATCCTAACCCTAACCCTAACCCTAACCCTTACCGTAACACTAACCGTAACCCTAAGCCTAACCGAAAACCTAACCCTAACCCTAACCCTAACCGTAACAATAACCCTAACCCTAACCGTAACAATAACCGTAACCCTAACCCTAACCCTAACCCGAATCCTTACCCTAAGCCTAAGCCTAACCCTAAGCCTAACCCCAACCCCAACCCTAACCATAACCATAACCCTAACCCTAACCCTAACCCTAACCCTAACCCTAACCCTAACCCTAACCCTGACCCTAACCCTAACCGAAACTCGAACCCTAACCCTAACCCTAACCCTAACCCTAACCCTAACCCTAATCCTAACCCTAACCCAATCCTAACCCTAACCCTAACCCTAACCCTAACCTTAACCCCAACCCAATCTTAACCCTAACCCTAACCCTAACCGTAACCCTACCCCTAACCCTAACCCTAACCCTAACCGTAATACTAACCGTAACCAGAAGCCAAACCGAAAGGCTAACCCTAACCCTAACCCTAACCCTAACCCTAAAAGTAACAATAACCGTAACCCTAACCCTAACCCTAACCCCAATCCTAACCCTAAGCCTAACCCTAAGCCTAACCCCAACCCCAACCCCAACCCTAACCCTAACCCTAACCGTAACGGAAACCCGAAACCCGAACCCCGAACCCCGAACCCCGAACCCTAACCAAACCCTAACCCTAACCCTAACCCTAACCCTAACCTTAACCCTAACACAATCCTAACCCGAACCCGAACCCTAACCCTAACCCTAACCCTAACCCTAACCCTAACCCTAACTCTAACCCTAACCAAAACCCTAACCTTAACCCTAACCCAATCCTAACCCTAACCGAAACGCTAACCCTAACCGAAACGCTAACGCTAACCCTAACCCTAACCCTAAGCCTAAGCCTAACCGAATCGCTAACCCTAACCCTAACCCTAACCCTAACCCTAACCAGAATCCTTACCCTAAGCCTAACCCTAAGCCTAACCGAAACGCTAACCCTAACCGAA
>NC_138765.1:96513205-96515705 GCF_965113315.1 Podarcis vaucheri
TAACCGAAACCCGAAACCCGAACCTCGAACCCCGAACCCCGAACCCCGAACCCCGAACCCTAACCCAACCCAAACCCAAACCCTAACCTTAACCGTAACCCAATACTAACCCGAACCCGAACCCGAACCCTAACCCTAACCGTAACCGTAACCCTAAATCTAACCCTAACCCTAACCCTAACCTTAACCCTAACCCAATCTTAACCCTAACCCTAACCGAAACGCTAACCCTAACCGAAATGCTAACCCTAACCCTAACCCTAACCCTAACCCTAACCCTAACCCTAACCGTAACCGTAACCCTAAATCTAAGCCTAACCCTCACCCTAACCCTAACCCGAACCCGAACCCCAATCCTAACCCTAACCCTAAACCTAACCCCAATCCTAACCCTAACCCTAACCCTAACCGTAACCCTAAGCCTAACCGAAACCCTAAGCCTAACCGAAACCCTAACCCTAACCCTAACCGTAACAATAACCGTAACGCTAACCCTAACCCTAACCCTAACCGTAACAATAACCGTAACCCTAAACCTAACCCTAACCCTAACCCCAATCCTAACCCTAACCTTAACCCTAACCCAATCTTAACCCTAACCCTAACCGAAATGCTAACCCTAACCGAAATGCTAACCCTAACCCTAACCCTAACCTTAACCGTAACCATAACCGTAACCGTAACCGTAACCGCAACCGCAACCCAAACCCTAACCCTAACCCTAACCCTAACCCTAAACCTAAACCTAAACCTAACCGTAACACTAACCGTAACCCTAAGCCTAACCGAAACGCTAACCCTAATCCTAAACCTAACCGTAACACTAACCGTAACCGTCACCCTAACGCTAACCCCATTCCTAACCCTAACCCTAACCGCAATCCTAACCCTAACCCTAACCCTTACCGTAACACTAACCGTAACCCTAAGCCTAACCGAAAACCTAACCCTAACCCTAACCCTAACCCTAACCCTAACCGTAACAATAACCGTAACCCTAACCCTAACCCTAACCCTAACCCTAACCGTAACAATAACCGTAACCCTAACCCTAACCCTAACCCTAACCCGAATCCTTACCCTAAGCCTAAGCCTAACCCTAAGCCTAACCCCAACCCCAACCCTAACCCTAACCCTAACCCTAACCCTAACCCTAACCCTGACCCTAACCCTAACCCTAACTGAAACGCGAACCCTAACCCAACCCTAACCCTAACCCAATCCTAACCCTAACCCTAACCCTAACCCTAACCCTAACCCTAACCCTAACCCTAACCCTAACCTTAACCCTAACCCAATCTTAACCCTAAGCCTAACCGAAACGCTAACCCTAAACGAAATGCTAACCTTAACCCTAACCCTAACCCTAACCGTAACAGTAACCGTAACCCTAACCCAATCTTAACCCTAACCCTAACCGAAACGCTAAACCTAACCGAAACGCTAACCCTAACCCTAACCATAACCCTACCCCTAACCCTAACCGTAACCCTATCCCTAACCGTAATACTAACCGTAACCAGAAGCCAAACCGAAAGGCTAACCCTAACCCTAACCCTAACCCTAACCCTAAAAGTAACAATAACCGTAACCCTAACCCTAACCCTAACCCCAATCCTAACCCTAAGCCTAACCCCAACCCCAACCTTAACCCTAACCCTAACCCTAACCCTAACCCTAACCCTAACCCTAACCGAAACCCGAAACCCGAAACCCGAACCCCGAACCCCGAACCACGAACCCCGAACCCTAACCCAACCCAAACCCTAACCCTAACCTTAACCCTAACACAATCCTAACCCGAACCCGAACCCGAACCCTAACCCTAACCCTAACCCTAACCCTAACCCTAACCCTAACTCTAACCCTAACCAAAACCCTAACCTTAACCCTAACCCAATCCTAACCCTAACCGAAACGCTAACCCTAACCGAAACGCTAACCCTAACCCTAACCCTAAGCCTAACCCTTAACCTAACCGAATCGCTAACCCTAACCCTAACCCTAACCCGAATCCTTACCCTAAGCCTAACCCTAAGCCTAACCGAAACGCTAACCCTAACCCTAACCCTAACCCTAACCTTAACCCTAACCCAATCTTAACCCTAACCCTAACCCTAACCGAAACGCTAACCCTAACCGAAATGCTAACCCTAACCCTAACCCTAACCCTAACCCCAACCCTAACCGTAACCCTAACCCTAACCCTAACCCTAACCCTAACCGTAACACTAACCATAAACCTAAGCCTAACCGAAATGCTAACCCTAACCCTAACCGTAACACTAACCGTAACCCTAACCCTAACGCTAACCCCAATCCTAACCCTAATCCGAACCCTAACCCAAATCCTAACCCTAACCCTAACCCTAACTCTAACCCCAATCCTAACCCTAACCCTAACCCTAACCCCAATGCTAACCCTAACCCTAAACCTAACCCTAACCCTAACCGTAACACTAACCGTAACCCTAAGCCTAACCGAAACCCTAACCCTAGC
>NC_138765.1:96520705-96525705 GCF_965113315.1 Podarcis vaucheri
GTCATGTAGTCAATCACTTTCATCTGCCATTCTTCCACGGTGGGTAGATCTTGTGTCTTCCAATACTTTGCGATCAGTATCCTTGCTGCTGTTGTTGCATACATAAAGAAAGTTCTATCCTTTTTTAACACCAATTGGCCGACAATGCCCAAGAGAAAGGCCTCTGGTTTCTTAAGAAAGGTATATTTAAATACCTTTTTCATTTCATTATATATCCTCTCCCAGAAGACCTTAATCTTCGGGCATGTCCACCAAAGATGGTAAAAAGTACCTTCAGTTTCCTTACATTTCCAACATTTATTGTCAGACAAATGGTAAATTTTTGCTAGCTTAACTGGGGTCATGTACCACCTGTAAACCATTTTCATCACATTTTCCTTTAAGGCACTACATGCCGTAAATTTAATTCCGGTGTTCCACAACCTTTCCCAGTCAGCAGACATAATATCATGACCAATATCTTGTGCCCACTTAATCATAGCTGATTTAACTATTTCATCTTGTGTATTCCATTTCAACAGCAAGTTATACATTCTTGACAAATTCTTAGTATTGGGTTCTAACAATTCTGTCTCAAGTTTTGATTTTTCCACCTGGAAGCCAATTTTCCTGTCTTGTTTAAAAACCTCCGTTATTTGGTAATAGTGGAGCCAATCTTGTACTTTGGGTTTTAGTTTTTCATGACTCTTTAATTTCAGTTTCTCTCCATCCTGTTCTAAAATCTCACAATACTTTGGCCATCCGACCTCCATATTGACTTTCTTGTGGGCCTTCGCCTCTAAAGGTGACAACCATCTAGGGGTTTTGTTTTCCAACAGGTCTTTATATCTCATCCAAACATTGAATAACGCTTTCCTTACAATATGATTTTTAAAGGCACTATGCACTTTGATTTTGTCATACCATAAATATGCATGCCAGCCAAATGCATTATTGAAACCTTCTAAATCCAAGATATCTGTATTCTCGAGGAGCATCCACTCTTTCAGCCAGCAGAATGCTGCTGCCTCATAGTACAATTTTAAGTCCGGCAGGGCAAATCCCCCTCTCTCCTTTGCGTCTGTTAATATTTTATATTTTATTCTGGGCTTTTTGCCCTGCCAGACAAATTTCGCAATATCTTTCTGCCACCTCTTGAAACAGTCCATCTTGTCAATAATCTGCAAAGTTTGAAACAAAAATAACAATCTAGGCAATACATTCATCTTGATTACTGCAATTCGGCCTAACATTGATAATCTCAAATTTGACCACATTTCTAAATCTTTTTTAATTTCTGACCAACATTTTTCATAGTTGTCCTTATACAAATTCAAGTTTTTAGATGTTAAGTTGACCCCTAGATATTTCACCTTCTTAACCACCGTCAAGCCTGTCTCTTCTTGAAACTTATTCTTCTCCATATCTGTCAAGTTTTTCCCTAAGACTTTGGTTTTTTGTTTATTCAATTTAAATCCAGCTACTTGGCCAAATTGTTGAATTATCTCCAACACCTTCTTCGTACTAGCGTATGGCTCTTGTAGAGTCAAAACTAGTTCATCTGCGAAAGCCCTTAACTTGTAATGTTTTGCTCCGACCTGTACCCCTTTAACCTGCTGGTCATTTCTAATCATATTCAGCAACACCTCCAGAACAGAAATAAAAAGCAATGGGGAAATTGGGCACCCCTGTCGTGTTCCTTTTTCAATCTTAAGTTCCTCAGTTATCACATTATTTACAATCAACCGAGCTTTTTGTTCAGAATATATCGCACCCATACCATTCTCAAACCCTTGGCCTACCCCCATCCCATGAAGATTCTTTTTCATAAAACTCCAAGAAATATTGTCAAAGGCTTTCTCCGCGTCCACAAATATCAAAACTGCTTTAGTATTTATGTTCACCTCTAACTTTTCCAAAATGTCTATTATATTCCTAACATTGTCTGAGAGGTGTCTCTTTGGGAGAAAGCCTGCTTGGTCCCCATGAATCTTTTCCATCAGTACTCTTTTGAGTCTTTTTGCTAGAATGTCTGCAAAAATTTTGTAATCCACATTGAGTAACGAAATCGGGCGGTAGTTCTTCAATTGAGTCTTTTCAGTCTCTGTCTTTGGTATGAGTGAAATATATGCTTCTTTCCACGATTCGGGTGCCTTTTTTCCCTCCAGGATCTCATTACAGACATCCTTTAACGGTTGTATCAACCATTCCTTTAGCGATTTGTAGTATCTGGAAGTCAGTCCATCTGGCCCTGGAGATTTGCCCAATTGCATGTCCTGAATGGCACCCTCTATCTCTTGTTCTGTTATTCTCTGGTTTAGATCCACCTTGCTTTGAGGAGAGATTTTTTGTAATCCGTATTTATTAAGGAATTTATCTATATCTTCTTCATTTTGTAATCCTTGGGAATAAAGTTTTTTAAAATAACTCACAAAACAATTTCTTATCTCATTTGGTTTAGATATGGTCCTTCCATCCACTTCTAAACTTGTAACTGTATTTAATTTCTGTCTTTTCTTAAGTTGCCATGCCAAAAGTTTGCCACATTTGTCTGCCGACTCAAATGTCTTTTGTCTCATTTGCTTTATTTTCCACTCTATCTCTTGGTTCATCAATTCCATATATTGTGTTTGATACAATTTAATCTCCCTCAAAATCTCCTGGGACTTTGGTTTTGACCTTAATTTTTTCTCTCCTTCTTTTATCTTCTCCAAAATTTTTTCTTTTTTCTCCTTCTGCTTTCTCTTCTTTATTGAGTTTTGTTGAATCAGAAACCCTCGCATCACAGCTTTACTTGCGTCCCAGATCACTCTTCTTTCCACATCGCCCCTTAGATTGATTTCAAAATAGTCCTTTAAAGCTTTTTGGGCCTTCATATGTATCTCTCTATCTCGAAACAGGGTGTCATTCATTCTCCATCTAAACTGACCAGTTGTTGTAAGTTTCATTTCCATCTTCACGGCGTTATGGTCGGAGCAGGTTTTTGGGCAGATTTCTACCTTCTTAATCTTCGGAGCCATTCCACTAGTAACCCAGATTTGATCAATTCTGGTCCAAGTCATCTTTGCTTGGGAGAAAAAGGTTCCCTCTCTTTCAAGAGGGTTCCTTGTTCTCCAAATGTCTATTAAGTCCATATTTTCAGTCATTTCGAAAAAAGTCTTCGGGAGTCTCCCTTCTTTAGTGAGTGTCAGTCTTTGTGTCTTGTCCATGTTTGTAGAAACTACACCATTCATATCTCCCATGATTATCATATTGTATTCCAGATAGTCCATCAAAGTTTCATGAAGTTTTTTAAAGAATTCTGCTTTGCCTTCATTTGGTGCGTAAATCCCAATTATCAAAAATTTTTCTCCTTGTACTTGTATCTCCACCGCTAAATATCTTCCTTCTTCATCTTTAAAAATCATTTTTGAAGCCCACTTCTCTTTTACATAGATCACAACTCCTCTTTTTTTCACTTTATCCGACGAGATAAATTCTTGTCCTAATTTTTTATTCATCAGCAATCTCCTGTGGGCTCTGGTTATGTGAGTTTCCTGTAAACAAATCACGTCCAATTGTTCTCTGTACAAAATGTGGAATACTTGTCGTCTCTTCAAAGGCATGTTCATCCCATTACAATTCCAACTAAGGAATTGCAGGGCCATCTTGTTATTTTTCTGGTATTCCTCCAACTGCTCCCAGTTGTTGTTCCTCCTCTGTTGGTGGTGGAAGGTTCTGTCCAAACGAGAGGTTCAAGATGTCTATTACACTCTTTTGCTCAGCAATTGGGTCTACAGTTCCTTTCTGTAAATCTTCTTGATTTTTATGCAGGAACCTGTCTTTATCCTGTGTCGTCTTTATTTTCACCTTCTTCCCCCTGTAGTCAAAAGACAGTCCCTGTGGAAATTCCCACCTAAAGCGAATGGTGTTCTTCTTCAACAAGTAGACCAAATCCTTATAAGAGGCTCTCAAATCCAGAATATGTTTAGGAATATCTTTAAAAATCTGTATCGGTGAATTCCCAATTTGTAAGGCCTTTTCAAAATGCAGTCTTAGTATTTTATCTCTTTCCTCCTTCGATCTCAAGGTAATCAAGCAGTCTCTCGGTACCTTTCTGTTCTGTCTTCTGCCCAGTCTGAATGCCGTTGTGATTTTGAATTCGTCTTCCTCTAAGTCTTCCCAGGCATCAGCAAACTCCTTCGTTAAAAAATCCGCAAGGTTGTCTCCTTCGTCCTCTGGAATTAATCGTAATTTCAAATTCCTTTCTTTTCTTTGTAGTTCCCACAGTGCCAGAGTTGCGTCATGGTCGTAGACCTTCCTAGCAATCGGTTCTAATTTTTCCTGGGTCTCTCCAGCAATAGTTCTGGCTTCCTCCGCAATTTGGCGCGTGGCAGAGTTCTCTTGCGTAAGCTTATTTATAGATTCTGTATTCAAATCAAGTCTTGTCGTTAAATCTGTCAATTTCTGTGAATTCTCTGTCAATTTCTTAGTATTTTCTGCCGTTTGCTTTGTTAAATTCTCCAGGGATTGGTTTATCTTAAGAAGGGCTTGCGATACTGCATCCATGGAGACTGCTGTACCTTTTTCTTGTCCTGTTGTCACTGTGGAAGTTATTCCTGAGATCGAACCTCTTTTCTTATGTTGCTGTAGCTGTTGTTGATGTTGCCTTGCCTTGGCTCTCGTGGTTATCTCGTCTGCTGGGCCACTCATATCCCAAGGTCGTTTCCCACAAGAGCCTTCTCCTAAAGGAAAATTCCACTGTCCCAAAGCGTAGCAACTTTTAGTTTACCCTCTAGAGGGAGCAAATCAAAATGTCCGCAAACCGAAATAAAGAGTATTTAAGGAAAGCAATTTTATCAGGAGGCTTCTATATGTATATTGCAACACTTTCCCAATAAGTAAAGTCCCAGCCTTCCCTGATATATTGTATCCACAAGATCCCAAAACTTTGTAACAAGTAGGCAGTAAAGCTCCCACTTTGTTACTTTCACAGGAATCTGGAGTCAGTTCAGTGTTCCTTTGTTATATGAGCAGTTCGT
>NC_138765.1:96535705-96538205 GCF_965113315.1 Podarcis vaucheri
CCCTAACCGAAACGCTAACCCTAACAGAAATGCTAACCCTAACCCTATGCCTAAGTCTAAAACTGATCCTAATCGTGACCGTAAACGTAACCCTAACCCTAACCGTAACCGTAACACTAACTGTAACCCTAAGCCTAACTGAAACGCTAACCCTAACCCTACCCTAACCCTAACCCTAACCCTAACCCTAACCCTAACCCTAACCCTAACCCAAACCCTAACCCTAAACCTAACCCTAACCCTAACCCTAACCCTAACGGTAAAACTAACCGTAACCCTAAGCCTAACCGAAACCCTAACCCTAGCCTCAACCCTCATCCTAACCGTAACCCTAAGCCTAACGCTAACCCTAACCGTAACAATAAACGTAACTGTAACCCTAACCCTAACCGTAACCCTAACCCTAACCCTAACCCTAACCCTAACCCCAATCCTAACCCTAACCCTAACGCAAACCCTAACCCTAACCCCAACCGCAGCCCTAACCCTAACCCTAACCCTAATCCTAACCCTAACCCTAACCTTAACCCTAACCCAATCCTAACCCTAACCCTAACCGAAACGCTAACCCTAACCGAAACCCTAACCCTAACCCTAACCCTAACCCTAACAATAACCGTAACCCTATACCTAACCCTAACCCTAACCCCAATCCTAACCCTAAGCCTAACCCTAAACCTAACCCCAACCCCAACCCCAACCCTAACCCTAACCCTAACCCTAACCCTAACCCTAACCCTAACCCTAACCCTAACCGAAACGCGAACCCTAACCCAACCCTAACTCTAACCCTAACCCTAACCCTAACCCTAACCCTAACCCTAACCCTAACCCTAACCCAATCCTAACCCTAACCCTAACCCTAACCCTAACCCTAACCTTAACCCTAACCTTAACCCTAACCCAATCTTAACCCTAACCCTAACCGAAACGCTAACCCTAACAGAAATGCTAACCCTAACCCTATGCCTAAGTCTAAAACTGATCCTAATCGTGACCGTAACCGTAAACGTAACCCTAACCCTAACCGTAACCGTAACCGTAACACTAACCGTAACCCTAAGCCTAACTGAAACGCTAACACTAACCCTACCCTAACCCTAACCCTAACCCAAACCCTAACCCTGACCCTAACCCTGACCCTGACCCTGACCCTAACCCTAACCCTAACCCTAAACCTAACCCTAACCCTAACCCTAACCCTAACCCTAACCCCAATCCTAACCCTAACCCTAACCCCAATCCTAACCCTAAACCTAACCCTAACCCTAACCCTAACCGTAACACTAACCGTAACCCTAACCCTAACCCTAACCGTAACAATAACCGTAACCCTAACCCTAACCCTAACCCTAACCCTAACCCGAATCCTTACCCTAAGCCTAAGCCTAACCCTAAGCCTAACCCCAACCCCAACCCTAACCCTAACCCTAACCCTAACCCTAACCCTAACCTTAACCCTAACCCTGACCCTAACCCTAACCGAAACGCGAACCCTAACCCTAACCCTAACCCTAACCCTAATACTAACCCAATCCTAACCCTAACCCTAACCCTAACCCTAACCCTAACCGAAATGCTAACCCTAACCCTAACCCTAACCATAACCCCAACCCTAACCGTTACCGTAACCCTAACGCTAACCCTAACCCTAACCCTAACCCTAACCTTAACCCTAACCCTAACCCTAACCCTAACCCTAACCCTAACCCTAACCCTGACCCTAATCCCAACCCTAACCCTAACCCTATCCCCAGCCCCAACCCTAACCCTAACCCTAACCCTAACCCTTACCGTAACCCTAACCCTAACCCTAACCCTAACCCTAACGCTAACCCCAATCCTAACCCTAATCCGAACCCTAACCCAAATCCTAACGCTAACGCTAACCCTAACTCTAACCCCAATCCTAACCCTAACCCTAACCCCAATCCTAACCCTAACCCTAACCCTAACCGTAACACTAACCGTAACCCTAAGCCTAACCAAACCCTAACCCTAGCCTCAACCCTAATCCTAACCCTAACCCTAAGCCTAACCCTAACCCTAACCATAACAATAACCGTACCCATAACCGTAACCGTAACCCTAACCCTAACCCTAACCTTAACCCTAACCCTAACCCTAACCCTAACCCTAACCCTAACTCTAACCCGAACCCGAACCCGAACCCCAATCGCAACCCTAACCCTAACCCTAACCCTAACCCTAACCCTAACCCTAACCCTAACCCTAACCAAAACCCTAACCTTAACCCTAACCCAATCCTAACCCTAACCGAAACGCTAACCCTAACCGAAACGCTAACCCTAACCCTAACCCTAACCCTAACCCTAACCGTAACCCTAACCCGAACCCTAACCCGAACCCTAAGCCTAACCGAATCGCTAACCCTAACCCTAACCCTAACCGTAACCCTAACCCTAACCCGAATCCTTACCCTAAGCCTAACCCTAAGCCTAACCGAAACGCTAACCCTAACCCTAACCCTAACCCTAAC
>NC_138765.1:96548205-96550705 GCF_965113315.1 Podarcis vaucheri
CCTAACCCTAACCATAACCCCAACCCTAACCGTTACCGTAACCCTAACGCTAACCCTAACCCTAACCCTAATCCCAACCCTAACCCTAACTCTAACTTTAACCCCAATCCTAAGGCTAACCCTAACCCTAACCCTAACCCTAACCCTAACCCCAACCCTAACCGTAACCGTAACCCTAACCCTAACCGTAACACTAACCATAACCCTAAGCCTAACCGAAATGCTAACCCTAACCCTAAGCCTAACCCTAACCCCAATCCTAACCCTAACCCTAACCCTAACCCTAACCCTAACCCTAACCCTAACCCTAACCTTAACCCTAACCCTGACCCTAACCCTAACCGAAACGCGAACCCTAACCCTAACCCTAACCCTAATCCTAACCCAATCCTAACCCTAACCCGAACCCTAACCGAAATGCTAACCCTAACCCTAACCATAACCCCAACCCTAACCGTTACCGTAACCCTAACGCTAACCCTAACCCTAACCCTAACCCTAATCCCAACCCTAACCCTAACCCTAACCCTAACTCTAACTTTAACCCCAATCCTAAGGCTAACCCTAACCCTAACCCTAACCTTAACCCTAACCCTAACCCTAACCCTAACCCTAACCCTAACCCTAACCCTGACCCTAATCCCAACCCTAACCCTAACCCTAACCCCAGCCCCAACCCTAACCCTAACCCTAACCCTAACCCTAACCCTTACCGTAACCCTAACCCTAACCCTAACCCTAACCCTAACGCTAACCCCAATCCTAACCCTAATCCGAACCCTAACCCAAATCCTAACGCTAACCCTAACCCTAACTCTAACCCCAATCCTAACCCTAACCCTAACCCCAATCCTAACCCTAACCCTAACCCTAACCGTAACACTAACCGTAACCCTAAGCCTAACCAAACCCTAACCCTAGCCTCAACCCTAATCCTAACCCTAACCCTAAGCCTAACCCTAACCCTAACCATAACAATAACCGTAACCATAACCGTAACCGTAACCGTAACCCTAACCCTAACCCTAACCCTATCCCCAGCCCCAACCCTAACCCTAACCCTAACCCTAACCCTTACCGTAACCCTAACCCTAACCCTAACCCTAACCCTAACGCTAACCCCAATCCTAACCCTAATCCGAACCCTAACCCAAATCCTAACGCTAACGCTAACCCTAACTCTAACCCCAATCCTAACCCTAACCCTAACCCCAATCCTAACCCTAACCCTAACCGTAACACTAACCGTAACCCTAAGCCTAACCAAACCCTAACCCTAGCCTCAACCCTAATCCTAACCCTAACCCTAAGCCTAACCCTAACCCTAACCATAACAATAACCGTACCCGTACCCATAACCGTAACCGTAACCCTAACCCTAACCCTAACCTTAACCCTAACCCTAACCCTAACTCTAACCCGAACCCGAACCCGAACCCCAACCGCAACCCTAACCCTAACCCTAACCCTAACCCTAACCCTAACCCTAACCCTAACCAAAACCCTAACCTTAACCCTAACCCAATCCTAACCCTAACCGAAACGCTAACCCTAACCGAAACGCTAACCCTAACCCTAACCCTAACCCTAACCCTAACCCTAACCGTAACCCTAACCCGAACCCTAACCCGAACCCTAAGCCTAACCGAATCGCTAACCCTAACCCTAACCCTAACCGTAACCCTAACCCTAACCCGAATCCTTACCCTAAGCCTAACCCTAAGCCTAACCGAAACGCTAACCCTAACCCTAACCCTAACCCTAACCCTAACCCTAACCCTAACCTTAACCCTAACCCAATCTTAACCCTAACCCTAACCCTAACCAAAACGCTAACCCTAACCGAAATGCTAACCCTAACCCTAACCCTAACCCTAACCCCAACCCTAACCGTAACCGTAACCCTAACCCTAACCGTAACACTAACCATAACCCTAAGCCTAACCGAAATGCTAACCCTAACCCTAACCCTAAGCCTAACCCTAACCCCAATCCTAACCCTAACCCTAACCCTAACCCTAACCCTAACCCTAACCCTAACCTTAACCCTAACCCTGACCCTAACCCTAACCGAAACGCGAACCCTAACCCTAACCCTAACCCTAATCCTAACCCAATCCTAACCCTAACCCTAACCCTAACCCTAACCGAAATGCTAACCCTAACCCTAACCCTAACCATAACCCCAACCCTAACCGTTACCGTAACCCTAACGCTAACCCTAACCCTAACCCTAACCCTAATCCCAACCCTAACCCTAACTCTAACTTTAACCCCAATCCTAAGGCTAACCCTAACCCTAACCCTAACCCTAACCCCAACCCTAACCCTAACCGTAACCGTAACCCTAACCCTAACCGTAACACTAACCATAACCCTAAGCCTAACCGAAATGCTAACCCTAACCCTAAGCCTAACCCTAACCCCAATCCTAACCCTAACCCTAACCCTAACCCTAACCCTAACCCTAACCCTAACCCTGACCCTAACCCTAACCGAA
>NC_138765.1:96573205-96613205 GCF_965113315.1 Podarcis vaucheri
CTAACCCTAACCCTAACCCTAACCCTAACCCCAACCCTAACCCTAACCCTAACCCTAACCCTAACCCTAACCCTAACCGAAACGCGAACCCTAACCCTAACCGAAACGCTAACCCTAACCCTAACCCTAACCGAAACGCTAACCCTAAGCCTAACCCTAACCCTAACCCTAACCGTAACCCTAACCCTAACCCTAACGGTAACAACTAACCCTAACCCCAAATCCTAACCCTTACCCTAACCCTAATCCTAACCCCAATCCTAACCCTAACCCTAACACAACCCTAACCCTAACCCTAACCCTAACCCTAACCCTAACCCTAACCCTAACCCTAACCTAACCCAATCCTAACCCTAACCCTAACCCTAACCCTAACCCAAACCCTAACCCTAACCCTAACCCTAACCCTAACCCTAAGCCTAAGCCTAAGCCTAAACGTAACACTAACCGTAACCCAAAGCCTAACCGAAACGTTAAACCTAACCCTAAACACAACCCCATCCCTAAGCCTAACCCAAACGCCAAACCTAACCCCAATCCTAACCAGAACCCGAACTGTAACCCCAATCCTAACCCTAACCCTAACCGTAACACTAACCGTAACCCTAACCCTAACCCTAAACCTAACCCTAACCTTAACCCTAACCCAATCTTAACCCTAACCGTAAACTTAACCCTAACCCTAACCCTAACCCTAAGCTTAACTCTAACCCTAACCATAACACTAACTGTAACCCTAACCCTAACCGTAACAATAACCCTAACCCTAACCCTAACCCTAACCCTAACCCGAATCCTTACCCTAAGCCTAACCCTAAGCCTAACCGAAACGCTAACCCTAACCCTAACCCTAACTCTAACCGTAACCGTAACCCTAACCCTAACCCTAACCCTAACCCTAACCCTAACCTTAACCCTAACCCAATCTTAACCCTAACCCTAACCCTAACCGAAACGCTAACCCTAACCCTAACCGTAACACTAACCATAACCCTAAGCCTAACCGAAACGCTAACCCTAACCCTAACCGTAACACTAACCGTAACCCTAACCCTAACGCTAACCCCAATCCTAACCCTAATCCGAACCCTAACCCAAATCCTAACCCTAACCCTAACCCTAACTCTAACCCCAATCCTAACCCTAACCCTAACCCTAACCCTAACCCCAATCCTAACCCTAACCCTAACCCTAACCCAATCCTAATCCTAACCCAATCCTAACCCTAACCCTAACCGTAACCCTAACCCTAACCCTAACCCTAACCCTAACCTTAACCCTAACCCAATCTTAACCCTAACCGTAAACTTAACCCTAACCCTAACCCTAACCCTAACCCTAACCCTAACCCTAAGCTTAACTCTAACCCTAACCGTAACACTAACTGTAACCCTAACCCTAATTGTAACAATAACCCTAACCCTAACCCTAACCCCAATCCTAACCCTAACCCAAACCCAAACCGAAACGCGAACCCTAACCCAACCCTAACCCTAACCCTAACCCTAACCCTAACCCTAACCCTAACCCTAACGCTAACCCTAACCCTAACCCTAACCCAAACCCAAACCCAAACCCAACCCTAACCCTAACCCTAACCCTAACCCTTACCCAATCCTAACCCTAACCGAAATGCTAACCCTAACCGAAACGCTAACCCTAACCCTAACCCTAACCCTAACCTTGACCGTAACCGTAACCCTAACCCTAACCCAATCTTAACCCTAACCCTAACCTTAACCGAAACGCTAACCCTAACCGAAATGCTAACCCTAACCCTAACCCTAACCCAAACCCTAACCCTAACCGTAACCGTAACCCTAACCCTAACCCTAACCGTAACACTAACCGTAACCCTAACCCTAACGCTAACCCCAATCCTAACCCCAATCCGAACCCTAACCCAAATCCTAACCCTAACCCTAACTCTAACCCCAATCCTAACCCTAACCCTAACCCTAACCCCAATCCTAACCCTAACCCTAACCCTAACCCTAACCGTAACACTAACCGTAACCCTAAGCCTAACCGAAACCCTAACCCTAGCCTCAACCCTAATCCTAACCGTAACCCTAAGTCTAACCCTAACCCTAACCCTAACCGTAACAATAACCGTAACCGTAACCGTAACCCTAACCCTAACCGTAACCCTAACCCTAACCCTAACCCTAAACCTAACCCCAATCCTAACCCTAACCCTAACCCTAACCCTAACCCCAACCGCAACCCTAACCCTAACCCTAACCCTAACCCTAACCCTAACCCTAACCTTAACCCTAACCCAATCCTAACCCTAACCCTAACCGAAACGCTAACCCTAACCGAAACGCTAACCCTAACCCTAATCCTAACCCTAACCCTAACCCTAACCCTAAAAATAACCGTAACCCTAAACCTAACCCTAACCCTAACCCCAATCCTAACCCTAACCCTAAGCCTAAGCCTAACCCCAACCCTAACCCTAACCCTAACCCTAACCCTAACCCTAACCCTAACCGAAACGCAAACCCTAACCGAACCCTAACCCTAACCCTAACCGTAACAATAACCGTAACCCTAACCCTAACCCTAACCCTCACCGTAACAATAACTGTAACCCTAAGCCTAACCGAAACGCTAACGCTAACCCTAACCCTAACCCTAACCGTAACAATAACCGTAACCCTAACCCTAACCCTAACCCTAACCCTAAACCTATCAATAACCGTAACCCTAACCCTAACCCCAATCCTAACCCTAAGCCTAAGCCCAACCCTAACCCTAAGCCTAACCCGAACCCCAACCCTTACCCTAACCCTAACCCTAACCGAAACGCGAACCCTAACCCAACCCTAACCCTAACCAAAACCCTAACCCTAACCGTAATGCTAACCCTAACCTAACCCTAACCCTAACCCTAACCCTAACCCAATTTTAACCCTAACCCTAACCGAAACGCTAACCCTAACCGAAATGCTAACCCTAACCCTAAACCTATCCCTAACCCTAACCCTAATCGTAACCGTAACCGTAACCCTAACCCTAACCCTAACCCTAACCCTAACCGTAACACTAACCGTAACCCTAAGCCTAACCGAAACGCTAAACCTAACCCAACCCTAACCTTAACCCTAACCCTAACCCTAACCCTAACCCTAACCATAACCCAATCCTAAGTCTAACCCTAACCCTAACCGTAACCCTAACCCTAACCCTAACCCTAACCCTAACCCTAATCTTAACCCTAACCCAATCTTAACCCTAACACTAACTGAAACGCTAACCCTAACCGAAATGCTAACCCTAACCCTAACCTTAACCGTAACCCTAACCCTAACTGTAACACTAACCGTAACCCTAAGCCTAACCGAAACGCTAACCCTAACCCTTACCGTAACACTAACCGTAACAATAAGTGTAACCCTAACCCTAACCCTAACCATAACACTAACCGTAACCCTAACCCTAACGCTAACCCCAATCCTAACCCCAATCCGAACCCTAACCCAAATCCTAACCCTAACCCTAACTCTAACCCCAATCCTAACCCTAACCCTAACCCTAACCCCAATCCTAACCCTAACCCTAACCCTAACCGTAACACTAACCGTAACCCTAAGCCTAACCGAAACCCTAACCCTAGCCTCAACCCTAATCCTAACCGTAACCCTAAGCCTAACCCTAACCCTAACCCTAACCGTAACAATAACGGTAACCGTAACCCTAACCCTAACCATAACCCTAACCCTAACCCTAAACCTAAACCTAACCCCAATCCTAACCCTAGCCCTAACCCTAACCCTAACCCTAACCCTAACCCCAACCGCAACCCTAACCCTAACCCTAACCCTAACCCTAACCCTAACCTTAACCCTAACCCAATCCTAACCCTAACCCTAACCGAAACGCTAACCCCAACCGAAACGCTAACCCTAACCCTAACCCTAACCCTAACCCTAACGCTAACAATAACCGTAACCCTAAACCTAACCCTAACCCTAACCCCAATCCTAACCCTAAGCCTAAGCCTAACCAAAACCCTAACCCTAACCCTAACCGAAACGCAAACCCTAACCCAACCCTAACCCTAACCCTAACCGTAACAATAACCGTAACCCTAACCCTAACCTTAACCCTAACCCAATTTTAACCCTAACCCTAACCGAAACGCTAACCCTAACCGAAATGCTAACCCTAACCCTAAACCTATCCCTTATCCTAACCCTAACCCTAATCGTAACCGTAACCGTAACCCTAACCCTAACCCTAACCGTAACACTAACCGTAACCCTAAGCCTAACCGAAACGCTAAACCTAACCCAACCCTAACCTTAACCCTAACCCTAACCCTAACCCTAACCCTAACCCTAACCCAATCCTAACCCTAAGCCTAAGTCTAACCCTAACCCTAACCGTAACCCTAACCCTAACCCTAACCCTAATCTTAACCCTAACCCAATCTTAACCCTAACACTAACTGAAACGCTAACCCTAACCGAAATGCTAACCCTAACCCTAACCTTAACCGTAACCCTAACCCTAACCGTAACACTAACCGTAACCCTAAGCCTAACCGAAACGCTAACCCTAACCCTTACCGTAACACTAACCGTAACAATAAGTGTAACCCTAACCCTAACCCTAACCCTAACCCTAACCCTAAACCTTACAATAACCGTAACCCTAACCCTAACCCCGATCCTAACCCTAAGCCTAAGCCCAACCCTAACCCTAAGCCTAACCCGAACCCCAACCCTAACCCTAACCCTAACCCTAACCCTAACCCTAACCCTAACCCTAACCCTAACCCTAACCCTAACCCTAACCCTAACCCTAACCCTAACCGAAACGCGAACCCTAACCCAACCCTAACCCTAACCAAAACCCTAACCTTAACCTTAACCCTAACCCTAACCCAATCCTAACCCTAACCCTAACCCTAACCCTAACCCTAACCCTAACCCTAACCTTAACCCTAACCCAATCTTAACCCTAACCCTAACCGAAACGCTAACCCTAACCGAAATGCTAACCCTAACCCTAACCCTAACCCTAATCGTAACCGTAACCCTAACCCTAACCCTAACCGTAACACTAACCGTAACCCTAAACCTAACCGAAACGCTAAACCTAACCCAACCCTAACCTTAACCCTAACCCTAACCCTAACGCAATACTAACCCTAAGCCTAAGCCTAAGCCTAAGCCTAAGCCTAAGTCTAACCCTAACCCTAACCCTAACCCTAACCCTAACCCTAACCCTAACCCTAACCCTAACCCTAATCTTAACCCTAACCCAATATTAACCCTAACCCTAACTGAAACGCTAACCCTAACCGAAATGCTAACCCTAACCCTAACCTTAACCATAACCCTAACCCTAACCGTAACACTAACCGTAACCCTAAGCCTAACCGAAACGTTAACCCTAACCCTAACCGTAACACTAACCGTAACCGTAACCCTAACGCTAACCCCATTCCTAACCCTAATCCGAACCCTAACCCAAATCCTAACCCTAACCCTAACCCCAATCCTAACCCTACCCCTAACCCTAACCGCAATCCTAACCCTAACCCTAACCCTAACCGTAACCCGAACCCGAACCCGAACCCGAACCCGAACCCTAACCCTAACCCTATCCTAACCCTAACAGTAACCCTAACCCTAACCCTAACCCCTACCCCAACCCTAACCCTAACCCTAACTCTAACCCAAAACCTAACCCTAACCCTAACCTTAACCTTAACCCAATCTTAACCCTAACCCTAACCGAAACGCTAACCCTAACCGAAATGCTAACCCTAACGCTAACCGTAACACTAACCGTAACCCTAAGCCTAACTGAAACGCTAACGCTAACTCTAAACCTAACCGTAACACTAACCGTAACCGTAACCCTAACCCTAACCCTAACCCTAACCCTAACCGAAACGCGAACCCTAACCCAACCCTAAACTTAACCCTAACCCTAACCGTAACCCTAACCCTAACCCTAACCCTAACCCTAACCCTAACCCTAACCCAATCCTAACCCTAACCCTAACCCTAACCCTAACCCTAACCCTAACCCTAACTCTAACTCTAACCCTAACCCTAACCTTAACCCTAACCCAATCTTAACCCTAACCCTAACCGAAACGCTAACCCTAACCGAAATGCTAACCCTAACCCTAATCGTAAGCTTAACCGTAACCATAACGCTAACCCTAACCTTAACACTAACCGTAACCCTAAGCCTAACCGAAACGCTAAACCTAACCCAACCCTAACCCTAACCCTAACCCTAACCCTAACCCTAACCCTAACCCTAACCCTAACCCTAACCCTAACCCTAACCCTAACCCAATCTTAACCCTAACCCTAACCGAAACGCTAACCCTAACCGAAATGCTAACCCTAACCCTAACCTTAACCGTAACCCTAACCCTAATCCTAGCCGTAACACTAACCGTAACCCTAAGCCTATCCGAAACGCTAACCCTAACCGTAACACTAACCGTAACCGTAACCCTAACGCTAAGCCCAATCCTAACCCTAATCCGAACCCTAACCCTAACCCAAATCCTAACCCTAACCCTAACCCCAATCCTACCCCTACCCCTACCCCTAACCCTAACCGCAATCCTAACCCTAACCCTAACCCTAACCGTAACAATAACCGTAACCCTAACCCTAACCCTAACCCTAACCCTAACCCTAACCCAATCCTAACCCTAACCCTAACCCTAACCCTAACCCTAACCCAAACCCCAACCCAAACCCGAACCCCAACCCCAACCCAAACCCTAACCCTAACCCTAACCCTAACCCTAACCTTAACCCTAACCCAAACTTAACCCTAACCCTAACCGAAACACTAACCCTAACACTAACCCAACCCTAACCCTAACCCTAACCCTAACCCAAACCCTAACCCTAACCGTAACACTAACCGTAACGCTAAGCCTAACCGAAACGCTAACCCTAACCCTAACCCGAAACACTAACCCTAACCCTAACCCTAACCGTAACACTAACCGTAACCGTAACCCTAACGCTAACCCCAATCTTAACCCTAATCCGAACCCTAACCCAAATCCTAACCCTAAGCCTAACCCTAAGCCTAACCCTAACCCATTCCTAACCCTAACCCTAACCCTAACCCTAACCCCAACCGTAACACTAACCGTAACCCTAAGCCTAACCGAAAACCTAACCCAAACCCTAACCCTAACCATAACCCTAACCCTAACCCTAACCCAAACCTTACCCTAACCCGAAGCCTAACCCTTACCCTAACCCTAACCCTAACCCAACCCTAACCCTAACCCTAACCCTAACCCTAACCCTAACCCTAACCCTAGCCCCAATCCTAACCCTATCCCTAACCCTATCCCTATCCCTAACCCTAACCCTAACGCTAACCCCAACCCTAACCCTAACCCTAACCCTAACCCTAACCTTAAGCCTAACCCAATCCTAACCCTAACCCTAACCGAAATGCTATCCCTAACCGAAACGCTAACCCTAACTCTAATCGAAACGCTAACCCTAACCCTAACCCTAACTCTAACCCTCACTGTAACAATAATTGTAACCCTAAGCCTAACCGAAACGCTAACCCTAACCCTAACCCTAACCGTAACAATAACCGTAACCGTAACCCTAACCTTAATCCTAACCCAATCCTAACCCTAACCGAAACGCTAACCCTAACCGAAACCCTAACCCTAACCCTAACCCTAACCGTAACCGTAACCGTACCCGTACCCGTACCCGTACCCGTAACCCTAACCCTAACCCTAACCGTAACACTAACCGTAACCCTAAGCCGAACCGAAATGCTAACCTTAACCCTAACCATAACAATAACCATAACCCTAACCCTAACCCAATCTTTACCCTAACCCTAACCGAAACACTAACCCTAACCGAAATGCTAACCCTAACCCTAATCCTAACCCTAACTGTAATCCCAATCCTAACCCTAACCCTAACCCTAACCCCAATCCTAACCCTAACCCTAACCCTAACCCTAACCGAAACACTAACCGTAACCCTAAGCCTAACCGGAACCCTAACCCTAACCTCAACCCTAATCCTAACCCTAACCCTAACCCTAACCGAAACCCTAAGCCTAACCTCAACCCTAATCCTAACCCTAACCCTAACCGTAACAAAAACCATAATCGTAACCGTAACCCTAACCCTAACCCTAACCCTAACCCTAGCCCCAATCCTAACCCTATCCCTATCCCTAACCCTAACCCTAACAACAACCCCAACCCTAACCCTAACCCTAACCCTAACCCTAACCCTAACCCTAACCCTAACCCTAACCTTAACCCTAACCCTAACCTTAACCTTAACCCTAACCCTAACCCAATCCTAACCCTAACCCTAACCGAAACGCTAACCCTAACCGAAACGCTAACCCTAACTCTAATCGAAACGCTAACCCTAACCCTAACCCTAACCAAAACGCGAACCCTAACCCAACCCTAACCCTAACCCTTACCCTTACCCTTACCCTAACCCTAACCCTAACCCTAACCCTAACCCTAACCCTAACACTAACCGAATCCTAACCCTAACCCTAACCCTAACCCTAGCCCTAATCCTAACCTTAACCCTAACCCAATCTTAACCCTAACCCTAACCGAAACGCTAACCCTAACCGAAATGCTAACCCTAACCCTAATCCTAACCCTAACCCTAATCGCAACCGTTACCCTAACCCTAACCCTAACCGTAACACTAACTGTAACACTAAGCCTAACCGAAACGCTAACCCTAACCCTAACGCTAAACCTAACCGTAACACTAACCGTAACCCTAACCCTAACCCTAACCCTAACCGAAACGCTAACCCTAACAGAAATGCTAACCCTAACCCTAAGCCTAACCCTAAACCTAACCCTAACCCTAATCGTAACTGTAACCGTAACCGTAACCGTAAACATAACCCTGACCCTAACCCTAACCGTAACACTAACCGTAACCCTAAGGCTAACCGAAACGCTAGCCCTAACCCAACCCTAACCCTAACCCTTACCCTAACCCTAACCCTAACCCTAACCTTAACCCACACCCAATCTTAACCCTAACCCTCACCAAAATGCTAACCCTAACCGAAATGCTAACCCTAACCGAAATGCTAACCCTAACCGTAACACTAACCGTAACCCTAAGCCTAACCGAAACGCTAACCCTAACCCTCACCCTAACCGTAACACTAACCGTAACTGTAACCCTAACGCTAACCCCAATCCTAACCTTAATCCGAACCCTAACCCAAATCCTAACCCTAACCCTAACCCTAACCCCAATCCTAAGCCTAACCCTAACCCTAATCGTAACCGTAACCGCAAACGTAACCCTAACCCTGACCGTAACACTAACCGTAACCCTAAGCCTAACCGAAACGCTAACCCTAACCCTAACTCTAACACTAACCGTAACACTAACCGTAACACTAAGCCTAACCGAAACGCTAAGTTTAGGGTTAGGGTTACGGTTAGTGTTACGGTTAGGGTTAGGGTTAGGGTTAGGATTGGGGTTCGGGTTCGGGTTAGGATTGGGGTTAGGGTTGGCGTTTGGGTTAGGGTTAGGGTTAGGGATGGGGTTGTGGTTACGGTTAGGTTTAGCGTTTCGGTTAGGCTTTGGGTTACGGTTAGTGTTACGTTTAGTGTTAGTGTTAGTGTTAGGGTTAGGGTTAGGGTTTGGGTTTAGGTTAGGGTTAGGGTTAAGATTGGGTTTGGGTTAGGGTTAGGGTTAGGGTTAGGATTCGGTTTAGGGTTAGGGTTAGGGTTAGGGTTACGGTTACGGTTACGGTTAGTGTTACGGTTAGGGTTAGGGTTAGGATTGGGGTTAGGGTTAGGGTTAGGGTTAGGGTTACGGTTAGGGTTACGGTTACGGTTAGGGTTAGGGTTAGGGTTAGGGTTAGGGTTAGCATTTCGGTTAGGGTTAGCGTTTCGGTTAGGGTTAGGGTTAGGATTGGGTTAGGGTTAGCGTGAATGACCACCGAAAGAACAATCCAAGTTTATTCGTCCCCTTTCTATTGAGATCTAACCAAAACACCTATGCTTGATTTGGTCTGATAACAAACATGTCACTCTGCGATTTTTCAGTGAATGTGCATTCTAACCCCAAAAATACCAATTTGAAATAAACCCAATCATTTTCTTTTTATGTAGATGGAACCCAAAACACCTTTTTGCATTGGTCGGGGGTGATTCCCAAAAAACACTATGTGAATTGAAATAAGACCAATCAAAGCTTATTTATCTTCTTTCTACGCATATGGAAGCGAAAATACAGTGTTGCGTTATTTTGGTCTCATTACACTCACCACGATTTCTGAGTCAATGTGAATTAACTCCAAAGAACAC
This sequence comes from Podarcis vaucheri, assembly GCF_965113315.1. Lineage (NCBI taxonomy): Eukaryota > Metazoa > Chordata > Lepidosauria > Squamata > Lacertidae > Podarcis > Podarcis vaucheri. Next base: position 96,583,557 of record NC_138765.1, read on the forward strand.
GACCAGAAATCAGTGAATGCCAAGATTCTTCTTTCTATGTAGCTGGAACACAAAACAACATGTTTGGCTTTGTTTAGTCTTATTACACCGCTTTGCTATTTGTGGGTGAATGAACGCCGAAAGAGAAATCGAAGCTTATTCATGCTTTTTCTATTGAGATGGAACCAAGACACCTTTGCTTGATTTGGGCTGATAACAAACATGTCTGTCAGGGCTGCTTCCAGGTCCCAGCTCACAGAGGACCACGCTAGCCGGCAGTACTGTACAAAAGTCTTTATTGAGTTACAGTTTCCATTTCCAAGCCGCAGCGCGCAGCTCTACGTCTTAGAAGCTAGACCGGCTAAGCTCCGTCTGAGTCTCCGCCTCCTGTACACCAACTTAATACTCTAGCCTTACTCCACCTCTTCCGTCTTTCCTTCCTCCTCTGGGTCCCTCTGCCCCCCGTGGTCTCTTCCTTCCTGGACTCTTCTGACGCTGACCCCCCGGACTCTTCTCCCTCCTTGCGGCGGGCTTTAGGACCTGGCTCCCTATCCGGGCTGCTTACTGTGTCGCCTTCCTGTGCATTTGAACTTGGCGCACGCGCCCAGCCTTCAACCTTCCTCTTGACCGTTTCCTCGCTCCCCGATGGAGGTATGGCCAATCCTGACTCATGCCCTCCCGCTTGCGGCGAGCCGCCTGATCCCGATACCTGGGACCCCTCCTCCCTACTGCACTCTGGTGGGGAAGCTGGTCCCGATTTCCAACTGCTGCTCTCTGAGTCCCCTCTGGTCTCTTCTTCCTGGGGTGTCCCCCTAGGCGCCCCCCTTGCTCTGACCACTGGCGCCCCTTTCTGTGAATCTTCCGATTCACTGGAAAGACTCAGAGATCTCGGGCCGCTGTCATCGCTCATTTTTCCTTCGGATTCCTCCCCCTCGCTCTCTGTTTCCTCCCTTTCCTGTGCCTCTGCTCCTGAACCCCTGACATCCATCCCCCCTCAAAGCCCCCCTTTCCCCCCTCCCCTCCTTCAGGTGTGGGTGCTGGGTGCTCCGTTGTTATGTGGGTGAGTTGCGGGTACAGTTCGTTTCCCGTGGCGCACATCCAACTGGATAAGTCCTGCTCTTCCCCCTTGCACTCGCCGACGTCGATCTCCTCTGCTTCCATCTCTGTGCCGCCGTGCTCGAACCCAAGGTCCTCCCCGAACACGTCCATGTCCGTCTCTCCCTCGGTCTCTTCTGGGTACGTTGCTCGCCCGGGACCCTCCAGCCACTTCCTGCACCACTGCTCCTCCGGTCAATCATCCCACCAATACGAGGGTTCTGAGGCAGATCCGAGGGTGACCCCTCCGGGGAACGTGTGTCCAGTGTCGGTTCCTTGTCTGAGTCGAACCCCTGGAACGTGCTGGCGGAAAGCGTGCGTGTGAAAAGCCAGTCGTCGAAAAACTCGGCTGGCATGGGCCTGTGTGGGAAGAGGGCATGAAACTCGTCTTTGAGCAGAGGTTCCTCCAAAGCGTAGCCCGGCACCCAGCTGTTGGCACTGGCTGGGGTGCCCTCTCTGGCGAGAAGGTATTCTACTCCCTCTTCCCCCCATCTTGAGTCTAGAATCTCTGTGACCTCGTTGATGGGCTCCCCCTCTGGCGACCCCCCCTGCGCGGTCCTTTCCCCGAGCGGGCTCGGTGCCGTCCCTGGCTCCTGAAATCTGTGAGGTGCCTTGTAGGGAGTGAGCACTGATCTATGGAATACCGGATGCATCCTGGATCCCTCCGGAAGTGTCAGCCGGAAAGCCACCGGATTGACCTGTGCCTCGACTTGGTAGGGCCCTAGCTGCTTATGTCTGAGCTTCTTTTTTCGCTAACGATCTGGCCGGCACTGCCTGGGCTGCCAACCAAACCCAGTCTCCCACCTGTATTTCTTCCCCAACCCTCCTGTGTCTGTCAGCCTGCAGTTTGTATGCGTGCTTAGCTAGCTCTAACTGCCTTCGAAGCTGTTCGTGGACCTCCTGCAACTCTGACGCGAAGGCGTCCGCTGCCTGTGGCTCCCCCTCCCCCACTCTCTCTAATCCCGAGAAGGTACTGGGATGCCTCCCATTGTTGGCGAAGAACGGCGTCACCCCCGTGGACACGTGCTTCGTGTTGTTGTAGGCGAACTCGGCGAGAGGCAGGTAGTCCACCCACGTTGCAGGCTGCTGATTTGCGTAACATCTCAGGTACTGCTGCATGATGGCATTGACCCACTCCGCTTGTCCGTTGGTCTGCGGGTGTCTCACCAACGCTAGGTTGATCTTGACGTTCAGGATGCCCATCAGCTTCTGCCAGAAGTTCGAGATGAACTGTCACCCCCGGTCGGACAGTATAGACCGTGGCAGACCGTGAACCTTGAACACGTGATCTATGAACAGTTTGGCGGTCTGTTCCGCCGTTGCCACCTTCGCACACGGAATGAAATGTGCCATTTTGGTTGACAAGTCCACCACCACTAGCACTGCTGTCTTGCCCCTCGAGCACCCACGGTTCGAGCGGAGTTTGCAGCGGTTCCAGCAGTCCCGCCGGCGGTTTATGCACTGGCTTAGCCCTCTGGCAGGTGTCGCACCTCGCGACGTAATCCGCAACTTCCCCCCGCATCTTGGGCCACCAGAAGTCTCTGGCGACTAATTCTATCGTCTTCTCTGTGCCAAAGTGCCCGGCGGTGGGTGCGTCGTGCAACTGCTGCAGTACCTTAGCGCGGAGTTCGTCTCCCGGCACGTAAAGGGCCCCTTTGTGGATGAGCAACCCTTCGCGTATCTGGAACTCGTCGCCCTTCGCCGTGCCCCTGTGCACCTCCTCCATCTTCGCTCGTGCGAAGGAGTCTTCCTGCAGCGCGCGACGTACAGCATCCAGGTCTACGGTTGCCGAAGCGCACGCCCACGCTTCTGGTGCGAAAATGTGCTTGGCCGCCGCTGGCGTCGCCTCCTCGAGGTATTGTGGCTTCCTGGACAGTGCATCCGCCATGACGTTGTTGTCACCTGGGACGTACTCTATCCTGAAGTCGAAGTCCGCAAAGAACTCCGCCCAACGTATGTGCCTCTGGTTCAGGAACCTCGCCATGCGCCAGTACTCCAGATTCTTATGGTCCGTGCGGACCTGCACTGTGTGTTTGGCTCCGATCAGGAAGTGCCTCCACGCCTTGAATGCTGCATGAATGGCAAGCAACTCCCTGTCCCAGATGGTGTAGTTCTGCTCCGACTTGCTGAGCTTCCTGGAGTAGAAGGCGCACGGCCTCCAATCCCCATGCGGGTCTTGCTGCAACAGGACTGCTCCCACGGCCCTATCTGAGGCGTCTGTTTCAACCCTCATCGGTTGGCTGGGATTTACATGCAGTAGCTGCTCTTCGGACGAGAAGAGACGCTTGAGTTTCTGAAAGGACTGCTCCGCCTGCTCCGTCCAGATGAACTTCTTCTTCTTGGAGCTGAGCGTGTCGGTAATGGCCGCCGTCTGCATCGCGAACCCCTTGATGAACTTGCGATAGAAGTTGGCAAAGCCGACAAACCGCTGGACCTCCTTCCGGTTGCGCGGGCTCTTCCAGTCCAACACTGCGCGAACCTTGGCGCTGTCCATGGCGAGCCCCTTGTCCGACAATTTGTAGCCCAGGAAATCCACCTCCGTCATGTCGAACTGGCACTTCTCCAGCTTGGCGTACAGTCTATGCTCCTGTAGTCTTTGCAGAACTTCCTTGACGTCTCGGTCGTGAACCTCCTGCGATTCTGAAAATATCAGGATGTCGTCCAGGAAGCAGACACACTTCTTGTAGAGGAGCCCTGCTAACACGTGATGCATGAAAGCTTGAAAACAGTGGGAACCATTTTGTAATCCAAATGGCATAACTCTGTATTCGTAGGTGCCCAGGGGCGTGAACATGGCCGTCTTCCACTCGTCGCCCTCCCGTATGCGAATAAGGTTGTACGCCCCTCGCAGGTCCAACTTGGTGAAGACGCGTCCTTTGCGCACCGTCGCGAGGAGGTCGTCTATCTTGGGCATGGGGAAAGCCGTGGGCTTGGTTTTCGAGTTCAAAATTCTATAGTCCACCACAAGTCTTTTTTGGGGCGTGTCTGTCAGAGCTGCTTCCAGATCCTAGCTCACAGAGGATCACGCTAGCCAGTGGTCACTTTGTAAAAGTCTTTATTGAGTTACAGTTTCCATTCTCAAGCTGCTGCGTGCAGCTCTACGTCTTAAGGGTTAGACCGGCGAAGCTCCGTCTGAGTCCCCGCCTCTTGTACACCAACTTAATAGCCTAGCCTTACTCCACCTTTTCCTCCTGACCGTTCTTCTCTGGGTCCCTCTGCCCCCCATGGTCTCTTCCTTCCGGGACTCTTCTGACGCTGACCCGCCAGACCCCTCTGTCTCCTTACGGCGGGCTTTAGGACCTGGTTCCCTTTCCGGGCTGCTTACTGTGCCGCCTTCCTGTGCATTTGAACTTGGCGCGCGCGCCCAACCTCCCACTTTCCGTTTGACCGTTTCTTCTCTCTCCGATGGAGGTGTGGCCACTCCTGACTCATGTCCTCCCCCCTGCGGCGAGCCGCCAGATCCCGATGCCTGGCACCCTTCCTCCCCACTGCGCTCTGTTGGGGATGTTGGCCCTGATTTCCAACTGCTGCTCTCTGAACCCCCTTTTGTCCCTTCTTCCTGGGGTGTCCCCCTAAGCTCCCCCCTTGCTCTGGGCACTGGCGCTCCTTTCTGTGAATCTTCCGATTCACTGGAAAGACTCGGAGATCTCGGGTCGTCGTCATCGCTCATCTTTCCTTCAGACTCCTCCCCTTCACTCTCTGTTTCCTCCCTTGCCCTCGCCTCTGCTCCTGAACCCCTGACAGTGTCCTTTTTCTTCACAAAGAATACGGGACTGCCCCCCACTGCCTTGGACTCCCGGATGAACCCGCGCTCCAAATTATGATCTATGAACTCCCTGAGCTCCTGTAGCTCATCTTCAGAAATGGAATACAGTTTCCCTGTCGGCAGCGTCGCCCCTGGCAGGAGATCAATCTTGCAGTCATAGGGCCTGTGAGGAGGTAGCTTGTCCGCCTCCTTCTCGCAGAAAACCTCCAAAAATTCTGCGTACTTGTGGGGGACTGCTTGCAGCGTGCCTAATTGCAGCTGTGTGTCCTCTTCTTTCCCCCTCCGGTCTGGGCAGGATGCAGTGTTCTGCACAGTAAGAGGAGCCGAAAGTTAGTTGCCGCTGGTACCAAGCCAACGTTGGACTGTGCCTGTCCAGCCAACTCATGCCCAATACTACAGGCGTGTCCGACAGTTGGATGACATTAAAGCTGATGACTTCCCTGTGATTTCCAATTTGCATCACCATCGGTGGCGTTTGCTTCACCACCTGCCCCCCTAGCAATTCCCTGCCATCCACCGTGACAACCTTCAGGGGCAGCGTGGCTGGCAGTAGGGTTATATTGTGCTGCTCGATGAAATCCTGTCCTATAAAGTCTGCGTTGCTACCAGAGTCAATGGTAATTGGCACTTCCATTGTGAGTCCAATGGGTAGCTGGAGCGATGCAGTGAGCTGCACTACTGGTTTGGGTGGGAGGGGGTCTGTGGGCTGCAAAATCTCTGGGGACTGCTTCACTGACTTGTCTGGCTGGGCCCCAGTGCCTCTGTTTCCAGCCAGACTCCGTCGTTTCCCCGCTGTGGTTCTCTCTGCTGAGTTGCTTCTGTTACCGTCGCGGAGGCTGCAGTGTGCTTGTGGAGCCTCTGGGGACACTCTTTCGCCATTTGCTGAGGACTGTCACAGAGGTAGCACTTCCTGTTCCCTCTAGGAGGCTTCGCTTTGACTGCTCCCGGTGCTAGGGCTCTGGTTGCTGACTGAGCCCTGGCACCTCCAGCTCCATGGGTTCCCCTCCTCCTCCTGGCGGAGGCGTGGATTGCGTACGCACTGCATCCCTGGGAAAGAAGGAAGGCGCTCTTGCCGACTCGCATCCTCCACGCCCTTCGTCTCTGCTCCATGGACGTTCTTCTAGACGCACCCCCATCGTCAGCGCCCTCTGAACGATCTCCTGAGTGCTCCGAGGTCTCTCCCCCCTCGTAATTTTGTCTTTTACCGCACTGTTCAACCCTTCCCAGAAAAGGTCTCTGACTGGAGCTGAATCTTTGTCCCATTCCAGGGCACTGACCAGTGCAAAAAAGCGGGAATGATACTGCCTCACACTGGCCCTCCCTTGTTTCAGCCCATGTATCTCTTTTCTGGCGATATCAACGTCTATATTTGATAAAAAACACGAATCCATCGCTTTAATGAAGGCATCCGCACTTCAGAGCGCCGGATCCTTATCTCTCCACAGATTGCGCAGCCACGCTTTAGCGTCTCCATGCAAATGGGATAGAATAAACCCCACCTTCTCTTGCTCATCTCTAAAGTCTTTGTCCAGCAGTTGCAGCGCAAACTGCACATCTGCTCGGAAGTTGGGGTACTGCTGTAAATTCCCATCGAAATGAGATACAAGGCTGCCTCCTCTTCTCCCCAGCCCAATTCCCTCCGATTTTGGTCCCGCTTGCCCCTGCTTTGTAAGCACTTCTGTCAGGGGTTCAGGAGCAGAGGCACAGGAAAGGGAGGAAACAGAGAGCGAGGGGGAGGAATCCGAAGGCAATATGAGCGAGGACAGCGGCCCGAGATCTCTGAGTCTTTCCAGTGAATCGGAAGATTCACAGAAAGGGGCACCAGTGGTCAGAGCAAGGGGGGGCCTAGGGGGACACCCCAGGAAGAAGGGACCAGAGGGGACTCAGAGAGCAGCAGTTGGAAATCGGGACCAGCTTCCCCACCAGAGCGCAGTAGGGGGGAGGGGTCCCAGGTATCGGGATCAGGCGGCTTGCCGCAAGAGGGAGGGGATGAGGCAGGATTGGCCACACCTCCATCGGGGAGCGAGGAAACGGTCAAGAGGAAGGTTGGAGGCTGGGCGCGCGCGCCAAGTTCAAATGCACAGGAAGGCGGCACAGTAAGCAGCCAGGAAAGGGAGCCAGGCCTAAAGCCCGCCGCAAGGAGGGAGAAGAGTCCGGGGGGTCAGCGTCGGAAGAGTCCAGGAAGGAGGAGACCACGGGGGGCAGAGGGACCCAGAGAAGGAAGGAAAGGCGGAAGAGGTGGAGTAAGGCTAGAGTATTAAGTTGGTGTACAGGAGGCGGAGACTCAGACGGAGCTTCGCCAGTCTAGCTTCTAAGACTTAGAGCTGCCCGCTGCGGCTTGAAAATGGAAACTGTAACTCAATAAATACTTTTGTACAGAACTGCCGGCTAGCGTGGTCCTCTGTGAGCTGGGACCTGGAAGCGGCTCTGACAACTTCCAACCTGACTTGGAGATCCTTGTAGGCGGCAGCTGCTTCCTCCTCCCTCTTCCTGGATGCGAGTATCTCGGCGTTTAGTTGTGTCACTGCATTTTGCAGGGCTGCTATCTGCTGTTCAGTATTCATCTCGTCCGACTTTCGTGAGCTCGTGAAGCACCAATCCTCACCCCTCGCTGCGCCCACTCATGCTGCGAGGCTTTTGGTGCAAAAGTGGAGACGCAGCTTACTGTCAGGGCTGCTTCCAGGTCCCAGCTCACAGAGGACCACGCTAGCCGGCAGTACTGTACAAAAGTCTTTATTGAGTTACAGTTTCCATTTCCAAGCCGCAGTGCGCAGCTCTACGTCTTAGAAGCTAGACCGGCGAAGCTCCGTCTGAGTCTCCGCCTCCTGTACACCAACTTAATACTCTAGACTTACTCCACCTCTTCCGTCTTTCCTTCCTCCTCTGGGTCCCTCTGCCCCCCGTGGTCTCTTCTTTCCTGGACTCTTCTGACGCTGACCTCCCGGACTCTTCTCCCTCCTTGCGGCGGGCTTTAGGACCTGGCTCCCTATCCGGGCTGCTTACTGTGCCGCCTTCCTGTGCATTTGAACTTGGCGCGCGCGCCCAGCCTTCAACCTTCCTCTTGACCGTTTCCTCGCTCCCCGATGGAGGTGTGGCCAATCCTGACTCATGCCCTCCCGCTTGCGACGAGCCGCCTGATCCCGATACCTGGGACCCCTCCTCCCTACTGCACTCTGGTGGGGAAGCTGGTCCCGATTTCCAACTGCTGCTCTCTGAGTCCCCTCTGGTCTCTTCTTCCTGGGGTGTCCCCCTAGGCTCCCCCCTTGCTCTGACCACTGGCGCCGCTTTCTGTCATCGCTCATTTTTCCTTCGGATTCCTCCCCCTCGCTCTCTGTTTCCTCCCTTTCCTGTGCCTCTGCTCCTGAACCCCTGACAATGTCACTCTGCGATTTTTCCAAAATCACCAATTTGAAATGAGCACAATCAGAGCTTTATCATCTTTTTATGTGGATGGAACCCAAAGGATCCTTTTGCTTTCCTTTGGGGTGATTTGGAGCACACCCAAATAACACCATGCGAAAAGATGGTCTTGTGTTATTTTTGTCTCATTGCACACACTTTGCGATTTCTGTGTCAATGTGCATTAAGAGCTAAGAACACGACATGAAGTAACCGCAATCCAAGATTATTCTTTCTATGTAGCTCGCACCCAAAACAACCTTTTTGGCTTTGTTTAGGGTTCTTACACTACTTTGCTATGTGAGTGAATGAACACCGAAAGGGCAATCGAAGCTTATTCGTACTTTTTCTATTGAGATTTTACCATATGTTTACTTATGCTTGATTTGGGCTGGTAACAAACATGTCACTCAGGGATTTTTGGTTAAATGTGCATTCCAACCCCAAATTCACCTACTTGAAATAAGCCCAATCAGAGCTTTATTATCGTCTATTTATGTAGATGGAACGCAAAACACCTTTTTGCTTTGGTTTTGGTGTGATTCTGGCGCACACCCAAATAACACCATACGAATAGAAAAAAGCCCAATCAAAGCTTATTCGGCTTCTTTCTACGAATATGGAAGCAAAAAGATGGTGTGTTATTTTGGTCTCATTGCACACACTTTGCGATTTCTGTGTCAATGTGTATTAAAAGCAAAGTACACGACATGAAGTAAGCGCAATCCAAGATTATTCTTTCTATGTGGATCGCACCCAAAACAACCTTTTTGGCTTTGTTTAGGGTTCTTACACTTTACTTTGCTATGTGGGTGAATGAACACCGAAAGGGCAATCGAAGCTTATTCGTCCTTTTTCTATTGAGATGTTACCATATGTTTACCTATGCTTGATTTGGCCTGGTAACAAACATGTCACTCTGCGATTTTTGAGTGAATGGTATTCTAACCCCAAAAACACCAACTCGAAGTAAGACAATCAGAGCTTTATTATCTCCTTTTTATGTAGATGGAAAGCAAAACACCTTATTCTTTCTATGTAGCTCGCACCCAAAACAACCTTTTTGGCTTTGTTTAGGGTTCTTACACTTTACTTTGCTATGTGGGTGAATGAACACCGAAAGGGCAATTCAAGCTTATTCGTACTTTTTCTATTGAGATGTTAGCATATGTTTACATATGCTTGATTTGGGCTGGTAACAAACATGTCTGTCAGGGGTTCAGGAGCAGAGGCGAGGGCAAGGGAGGAAACAGAGAGCGAGGGGGAGGAGTCCGAAGAAAAAATGAGTGATGACGACGACCCGAGATCTACGAGTCTTTCCAGTGAATCGGAAGATTCACAGAAAGGAGCGCCAGTGGCCAGAGCAAGCGGGGAGCCTAGGGGGACACCCCAGGAAGAAGGGACCAGAGGGGGTTCAGAGAGCAGCAGTTGGAAATCGGGGCCAGCGTCCCCAACAGAGCGCAGTGGAGAGGAAGGGCGCCAGGTATCGAGCTCCGGCGGCTCGCCGCAGGGGGGAGGGTATGAGTCAGGAGTGGCCACACCTCCACCGGGGAGCGAAGAAACGGTCGAGCGGAAAGTGGAAGGTTGGGCGCGCGCGCCAAGTTCAAATGCACAGGAAGGCGGCGCAGTAAGCAGCCCGGAAAGGGAGCCAGGTCCTAAAGCCCGACGCAAGGAGACAGAAGGGTCCGGGGGGTCAGCGTCAGAAGAGTCCAGGAAGGAAGAGACCACGGGGGGCAGAGGGACCCAGAGAAGAACGGTCAGGCGGAAAAGGTGGAGTAAGGCTAGGGTATTAAGTTGGTGTACAGGAGGCGGGGACTCAGACGGAGCTTCGCCGGTCTAGCTTATAAGACGTAGGGCTGCACGCGGCAGCTTGGAAATGGAAACTGTAACTCAATAAAGACTTTTATAAAGTGAACGCTGGCTAGCGTGATCCTCTGTGAGCTAGGATCTGGGAGCAGCTCTGACAATGTCACTCAGCGATTTTTGGTTAAATGTGCATTCTAACCAAAAAAAATTAACTTGAAATAAGCCCGATCAAAGCTTTATTATCGTCTATTTATGTAGATGGAACGAAAAACACCTTTTTGCTTTGGTTTTGGTGTGATTCTGGCGTACACCCAAATAACACCATGTGAATTGAAAAAAGCCCAATCAAAGCTTATTCGTCTTCTTTCTACGCATAAGGAAGCAAAAAGATGGTGTGGTCCCATTGGACACACTTTGCGATTTTTGTGTCAATGTGTATTAACAACAAAGAACACGACATGAAGTAAGCGCAATCCAAGATTATTCTTTCTATGTAGCTCGCACCCAAAACAACCTTTTTGGCTTTGTTTAGGGTTCTTACACTTTACTTTGCTATGTGAGTGAATGAAAACCGAAAGGGCAATCGAAGCTTATCCGTCCTGTCAGGGGTTCAGGAGCAGAGGCGAGGGCAAGGGAGGAAACAGAGAGTGAAGGGGAGGAGTCCGAAGGAAAGATGAGCGATGACGACGACCCGAGATCTCCGAGTCTTTCCAGTGAATCGGAAGATTCACAGAAAGGAGCGCCAGTGACCAGAGCAAGGGGGGAGCTTAGGGGGACACCCCAGGAAGAAGGGACAAAAGGGGGTTCAGAGAGCAGCAGTTGGAAATCGGGGCCAACATCCCCAACAGAGCGCAGTGGGGAGGAAGGGCGCCAGGCATCGGGATCAGGCGGCTCGCCGCAGGGGGGAGGACATGAGTCAGGAGTGGCGACACCTCCATCGGAGAGAGAAGAAACAGAGAGCGAGGGAGAGGAGGCAGAAGAAAGGATGAGTGATGACGACGACCCGAGATCTCCGAGTCTTTCCAGTGAATCGGAAGATTCACAGAAAGGAGCACCAGTGGCCAGGGCAAGGGGGGAGCCTAGGGGGACACCCCAGGAGGAAAGGGCCAGAGGGAGCTCAGAGGGGAGCAGTTGGAAATCGGGACCAGCGTCACCAACAGAGAGCAGGGGAGAGGAAGGGAGTCAGGTATCAAGCGCTGGCAGCTCACAACAGGAGGGAGGGCACGAGTCAGGAGTGGCCACACCTCCATCAGGGAGCGAAGAAACGGTCAGACGGAAAGTGGAAGGTTGGGCGCGCGCGCCAAGTTCAAATGCACAGGAAGGTGGCGCAGTAAGCAGCCCGGAAAGGGAGCCAGGTCCTAAAGCCCGGCGCAAGGAGACAGAAGGGTCCGGGGGGTCAGCATCAGAAGAGTCCCGGAAGGAAGAGACCCCGGGGGGCAGAGGGACCCAGAGGAGAACAGTCAGGCGGAAAAGGTGGAGCAGGGCTAGGATATTAAGTTGGTGCACAAGGGGCGGAGACTCAGACGGAGCTTCGCCGATCTAAACATAAGACGTAGAGTTGCACGCAGCAGCTTGAGAATGGAAACTGTAACTCAATAAAGACTTTACTTAATGATCGCTGGCTAGCGTGATCCTCTGTGAGCTAGGATCGGGGAGCAACTCTGACAGTTTCGAACTACATAGAAAACAGAATCTTGGATTGCGCTTACTTCGTGTTGTTACCTCTTAATGCACATTGACACAGAAATCGCAAAGTGTGTTCAATGAGACCACACCATCTTTTCGCTTCCATATGCGTAGAAAGCAGACGAATAAGCTTTGATTGGACTTTTTTCAATTCGGATGGTGTTATTTGGGTGTGCGCCAGAATCACACCAAAACCAAAGCAAAAAGGTGTTTTGGGTTCCATCTACATAAAAAGAAGAAAATAAAGCTCTGATTGGGCTTATTTCAAGTTGGTGCTTTTGGGGTTAGAATGCACATTCACCCAAAAATCGCTGAGTGACATGTTTGTTACCAGCCCAAATCAAGCATATGTAAACATATGCTAACATCTCAATAGAAAAAGTACGAATAAGCTTGAATTGCCCTTTCGGTGTTCATTCACCCACATAGCAAAGCAAAGTGTAAGAACCCTAAACAAAGCTGTCAGGGTTGCTTCCAGATCCTAGCCCACAGAGGATCACGCCAGCCAGCGATCATTAAATAAAAGTCTTTATTGAGTTACAGTCTCCATTCTCAAGCTGCTGCGTGCAACTCTACGTCTTATGCTTAGATCGGCGAAGCTCCGTCTGAGCCTCCGCCCCTTGTGCACCAACTTAATATCCTAGCCCTACTCCACCTTTTCTGCCTGACAGCTCTCCTCTGGGTCCCTCTGCCCCCCTGGGTCTCTTCCTTCCGGGATTCTTCTGATGCTGACTCCCCGGACCCTCCTGTCTCCTTGCGCCGGGCTTTAGGACCTGGCTCCCTTTCCGGGCTGCCTACTGCGCCACCTTCCTGTGCATTTGAACTTGGCGCGCGCGCCCAACCTTCCACCTTCCGTCTAACCGTCTCTTCGCTCCCCGATGGAGGTGTGGCCACTCCTGACTCGTGCCCTCCCTCCTGTTGTGAGCTGCCAGCGCTTGATACCTGACTCCCTTCCTCTCCCCTGCTCTCTGTTGGTGACATTGGTCCCGATTTCCAACTGCTCCCCTCTGAGTCCCCTCTGGCTCTATCTTCCTGGGGTGTCCCCCTAGTCTCCCCCCTTGCCCTGACCACTGGTGCTCCTTTTTGTGAATCTTCTGATTCACTGGAAAGACTCGGAGATCTCGGGTCGTCGTAATCACTCATCCTTTCTTCTGCCTCCTCCCCCTCGCTCTCTGTTTCCTCCCTTGCCCTCGCCTCTGCTCCTGAACCCCTGACATCCATCCCCCCCTCGAAGCCCCCTCTTCCCCCCTCCCCTCCTTCCGGTGCGGGAGCTGGGTGCTGCCGTGTCAAGGGGACGAATGTCGGGTACAGTTCGCTTCCCGTGGCGGGCCTCCATCTGAATTCTTCCGGTTCTTTCTCCCTGCTCTCGTCGACTACGGTCACCTCTGCTTCCATCTCTGTGCCGCCGTGCTCGAAACCCGGGTCGTCCCCGAAAACGTCCATGTCCGTCTCTCCCTCGCTTCCTTCTGGAGACGTTGCTCGTCCTGGACCCTCCAGCCACTTTCTGCGCCACTGCTCCTCTGGTCGATCATCCCACCAATACGAGGGTTCTGAAGCAGATCCCGAGGGTGACCCCTCCGGGGAACGGGCGTCTCGTGGCGGTTCCTCATCCGAGTCGAACCCCCGGAACGTGCTGGTTGAAAGCGTGGGCGTGAAAAGCCAGTCGTCGAAAAAGTCCGCTGGCATTGGCCTATGTGGGAAGAGGGCATGAAACTCTTCCTTGAGCAGAGGTTCGTCTAAAGCGTAGCCCGGCACCCAGCTGTTGGCACTGGCCGGGGTGCCCTCCTTAGCGAGAAGGTATTCTACCCCCTCTTCCCCCCATCTGGAGTCCAAAATCTCCGTGACTTCGTTGATGCTCACCTCCTGTGCCACTCCCCTTTGCCCGGTTTCCTCTCGGAGCGGACTCGGCGCCGTTCCTGGTTCTTGAAACCTGTGCGGTGCCTTGTAGGGAGTGAGCACCGATCTGTGGAACACCGGATGCATCCTGGAACCTTCCGGAAGCGCCAGCCTGAAAGCCACCTGGTTGACCTACTCGTCGACTTGGTAGGGCCCCAGTTGTTTATGCCCTAGTTTCTTCTTCGCCAACGACCTGGCCGGCACTGCTTGGGCAGCTAACCAGACCCAGTCTCCCACCTGGATCTCTTCGCCAACCCTTCTGTGTTTGTCCGCCTGTACCTTGTATGCGTGTTTAGCCAGCTCCAGGTGCCGCCGCAGCTGATCGTGGATCTCCTGCAACTCCGACGCGAACGCATCTGCTGTCTGCGGCTCCTCCTCCCCCCGTCTTTCCAGTCCCGGGAAGGTTCTGGGGTGCCTCCCGTTGTTGGCGAAGAACGGCGTGACCCCCGTGGACACGTGCTTCGTGTTGTTGTAGGCGAACTCGGCGAGAGGCAGGTAATCCACCCACGTCGCCGGCTGTTGATTTGCATAGCATCTCAGGTACTGCTGCATGATGGCATTGACCCGCTCCGCTTGCCCGTTGGTCTGCGGGTGTCTGGCCGACGCCAGGTTGATCTTGACGTTGAGGAAGCCCATCAGCTTCTGCCAGAAGTTCGAGATGAACTGCCGCCCTCGGTCGGACAGAATAGACCGCGGCAGACCGTGAACCTTGAACACGTGATCTATGAACAGTTTGGCGGTTTGTTCCGCCGTGGCCACCTTGGCACACGGAATGAAATGTGCCATCTTGGAGAACAAGTCCACCACCACCAGCACAGCCGTCTTGCCCCTCGAACTGGGCAGATCCGTGACAAAGTCTAGGGCCACTCTCTCCCATGGTTCGCACGGAGTTTGCAGCGGTTCCAGCAGTCCGGCCGGCGGTTTGTGTACTGGTTTGGCCCTCTGGCAGGTGTCACACCTCGCCACGTAGTCCGCGACTTCCCCTCTCATTCCGGGCCACCAGAAGTCTCTGGCGACTAATTCCACTGTCTTCTCCTTGCCAAAGTGCCCGGCAGTGGGCGCGTCGTGCAGCTGCTGCAGTACCTTGGCACGAAGTTCGTCTCCCGGCACGTAGATGGCCCCTTTATGGAGGAGCAATCCATCTCGCAGTTGGAACTCGTCGGTCGCTGCCGTGCCCCTGTGCACGTCTGCCATCTTAGCTTGCGCGAAAGAGTCATCCTGCAAAGCTCGTCGCACCGCCTCCAGGTCAACTGTCGCCGCAGCGCACGCCCACACTGTCGGTGCGAAGATGTGCATGGCGGTAGCTGACGTTGCCTCCTCCAGATACTGTGGCTTCCGGGAGAGCGCATCCGCCATGACGTTGGTGTCCCCCGGGACATACTCAATGCGGAAGTCGAAGTTAGCAAAGAACTCAGCCCAACGTATTTGCCTCTGGTTCAGGAACTGTGCCGTGCGCCAGTGCTCCAGATTCTTGTGGTCTGTGCAGACCTGCACCGTGTGCTTGGCTCCGATCAGGAAGTGCCTCCATGCTTTGAATGCTGCATGAATAGCCAGCAACTCCCTGTCCCAGATGGTGTAGTTCTGTTCGGACTTGCTGAGCTTCCTGGAGTAAAACGCTCCCGGCCTCCAAACCCCCTGCGGGTCTTTCTGCATCAGGACTGCTCCGACGGCCCTGTCTGAGGCGTCTGTTTCAACCCTCATCGGCCTGCTGGGGTTGACATGAAGCAGCTGTTCTTCCGACGCGAAGAGACGCTTGAGTGCCTGAAAGGACTGCTCCGCCTGCGCTGTCCAGATGAACTTCTTTTTCTTGGAGCTGAGCGTGTCCGTGATGGCCGCTGTCTGCATAGCAAAGCCTTTGATAAACTTGCGATAGAAGTTCGCGAAGCCGACAAACCGTTGGACCTCCTTCCGGTTGCGTGGGCTCTTCCAATCCAACACCGCTCGAACCTTGGCGCTGTCCATGGCGAGCCCCTTGTCAGACAACTTGTAGCCCAGGAAATCCACCTCCGTTACATCGAATTGGCACTTCTCCAGCTTGGCGTACAGCCTATGTTGCTGCAGCCTGCTCAGCACTTCCCTGACGTGTCTGTCATGCTCCTGCTGCGATTCCGAAAAGATCAGGATGTCATCCAAGAAACAGACGCACGTCTTGTAGAGGAGCCCCTCCAACACGTGATGCATGAAAGCTTGAAAAACGTGGGAGCCATTTTGCAATCCAAAAGGCATAACTCTATATTCGTAGGTGCCCAGGGGCGTGAACATGGCTGTCTTCCACTCATCTCCTTCCCGCATGCGAATGAGATTGTACGCCCCTCGCAGGTCCAACTTGGTGAACACGCTGCCCTTGCGTACTTTTGCGAGGAGGTCGTCGATTCGGGGCATGGGGAAGTCCGATGGCTTGGTCACACTGTTCAAAATGCGGTAGTCCACTACGAGTCTTTTTTGGGGCGTGTCTCGCTTCTTAACAAAGAATACCGGACTGCCCCCCGCCGCCCTGGACTCTCGGATAAAACCGCGCTCCAAATTATGATCTATGAACTCTTTGAGTTCCTGCAGTTCGTCCTCAGACATGGAATACAGCTTCCCTTTGGGCAGCGTCGCCCCCGGCAGCAGGTCAATTTTACAGTCATATGGTCTGTGGGGGGGTAGCCTGTCTGCCTCCTTCTCGCAGAAAACCTCCAAAAATTCTGCGTACTTGTGGGGAACCGCTTGCAGCGTGCCGAGCTGCAGCTGTGACTCCTCTTCCTCCCCTTCCTGCTGGGGCACGATGCAGTGTTCAGCGCAAAAGGAAGAGCCGAAGGTCAGCTGCCTCTGGTACCAAGCCAGCGTCGGGCTGTGCTTGTCCAGCCAACTCATACCCAATACAATGGGCGTGTCCGATAGTTGAGTGACGTTGAAGCTGATGACTTCCCTGTGATTCCCAAGTCGCATCACCATTGGCGGCGTCTGCTTCACCACTTGCCCCCCCCAGCAGCTCCCTGCCATCCACCGTGACTACCTGCAGGGGCAGCGTGGCAGGCAGCAACTGTATAGCGTGCCGGTCGACAAATTCCTGCCCTATAAAGTCCGCATTGCTTCCGGAATCGATGGTGATTGGCACGTCCATGGCGATTCCATTGGGCAGCTGGAGAGATGCGGTGAGCCTTACCACTGGTTTGGGCGGGAGGGGGTCCATGGGCTGTAAAATCTCTGGGGACTGCTTCACTGAGACGTCTGGCTGGGCCCCAGTGCCTCTTCCTCCAGCCAGACTGCGTCGTTTCCCTGCTGTGGTTCTCCTTGCTGCGTTGCTCCAGTTACCATTGCTGAGGCTGCAGTGTGCTTGTGGAGCCTCCGGGGACACTCTTTCGCCATATGCCCTGGCTCCTCACAGATGTAGCACTTCCTGTTCCCTCTAGGAGGCTTCGCTTTCACTGTTGCCGGTGTTAGGGCTCTGGTTGCTGACTGAGCCCTTGCACCTCCCACCTCCATCGGTTCTGCCCCTCCTCCAGGCGGAGGCGTGGATTGCGCACGCGCTGCTTCTCTGGGAAGGAAGGAGGAGCCCCTGGGTGGTTCGCGCCCTCCGCGCCCTTCGTCCCTGCTCCATGGGCGTTCTTCCAGCCGCACCCCCACCGCCAGCGCCCTCTGAACGACCTCCTGCGTGGTCCGGGGTCTCTCCCCCCTCGCAATCTCATCTTTAATCGAGCTGTGCAAGCCCTCCCAAAACAGGTCTCTGACAGGGGCCGAATCTCTGTCCCATTCCAGGGCACTGACCAAAGCGAAAAAGCGGGCATGGTACTGTCTTACGCTGGCCCTCCCTTGCCTTAGTCCATGCACCTCCTTCCGGGCAAGATCCACGTCAATGCTTGATAAAAAACACCCATCCATCGCTTTAATAAAGGCGTCCGCATTTTGGAGCGCAGGATCCTTATCTCTCCACAAATTGCGCAGCCATGCTTTAGCGTCTCCATGCAAATGGGACATAATGAACCCCACCTTCTCTTGTTCATCTCTAAAGTCTTTGTGCAACAGTTGCAGTGCACACATTACGTCTGCTCTAAAGTTGGGGTACTGTTCCAAATTCCCATCGAAGTGAGAGACCAGACCGCCTGTGCGTCTCCGCAACCCAATCCCCTCTGGTTTGGGTGTCTGTTGCCCTTGCTTCGTAAGCACTTCCAACCTGACCTGGAGATCCCTGTAGGAGGCAGCTGCCTCCTCCTCTCTCTTCCTGGATGCCAGCGCCTCGGCATTCAGTCGTGACACTGCTTCTCTCAGTTCCGCTATTTGCTGTTCGGCCGTCATATTGTCTGCCGTTCGTGAGCTCGCTAGTAGGCACCCGCTTTCTCTCCTCTCCGCGAGGCCGAGGAATGCCCACAATTTGAGGAGACGGAGCTTACTGTCAGGGTTGCTTCCAGATCCTAGCTCACAGAGGATCACGCTAGCCAGCGGTCGTTAAATAAAAGTCTTTATTGAGTTACAGTCTCCATTCTTGAGCTGCTGCGTGCAACCCTACGCCTTATGCTTAGGTCGGCGAAGCTCCTTCTGAGTCTCCGTCCCTTGCGCACCAACTTAATATCCTGGCCCTGCTCCACCTTTTCCGCCTGACAGTTCTCCTCTGGATCCCTCTGCCCCCCTGGGTCTCTTCCTTCCGGGATTCTTCTGATGCTGACTCCCCGGACCCTCCTGTCTCCTTGCGCCGGGCTTTAGGACCTGGCTCCCTTTCCGGGCTGCCTACTGCGCCACCTTCCTGTGCATTTGAACTTGGCGCGCGCGCCCAACCTTCCACCTTCCGTCTAACCGTCTCTTCGCTCCCCGATGGAGGTGTGGCCACTCCTGACTCGTGCCCTCCCTCCTGTTGTGAGCTGCCAGCGCTTGATCCCTGGCGCCCTTCCTCTTCCCTGCTCTCTGGCGGTGACGCTGGTCCCGATTTCCAACTGCTCCCCTCTGAGTCCCCTCTGGCTCTATCTTCCTGGGGTGTCCCCCTAGTCCCCCCCCTTGCCCTAACCACTGGTGCTCCTTTTTGTGAATCTTCTGATTCACTGGAAAGACTCGGAGATCTCGGATCGTCGTCATCACTCATCTTTTCTTCTGCCTCCTCCCCCTCGCTCTCTGTTTCCTCCCTTGCCCTCGCCTCTGCTCCTGAACCCCTGACAGTTAGGGTTAGGGTTAGGGTTGGGGTTGGGGTTAGGGTTAGGGTTAGGGTTAGGATTGGGGTTAGGGTTAGGGTTACGGTTATTGTTATGTTTAGGGTTAGGGTTAGGGTTTCGGTTAGGCTTATAGTTACGGTTAGTGTTACGGTTAGGGTTGGGGTTAGGGTTAGGGTTAGGATTGGGGTTAGGGTTAGGGTTAGGATTGGGGTTAGGGTTAGGGTTAGGGTTAGATTTAGGGTTACGGTTACGGTTACAGTTAGGGTTAGGGTTAGGGTTAGGGTTAGGGTTAGCATTTCGGTTAGGCTTAGGGTTACGGTTAGTGTTACGGTTAGGGTTAGGGTGAGGGTTAGGGTTAGGGTTAGGGTTAGCGTTTCGGTTAGGGTTAGCGTTTCGGGTAGGGTTAGGATTGGGTTAGGGTTAAGATTAGGTTTTTGGTTAGGGTTAGGGTTACGGTTAGGTTTAGGTTTAGGGTTAGGGTTAGGGTTAGGATTGGGATAGGGTTAGAGTTAGGGTTATGGTTAGGGTTAGGCTTAGGGTTCGCGTTTGGGTTAGGCTTAGGGTTAGGGTTGGGGTTGGGGTTGGGGTTAGGGTTAGGGTTAGGGTTAGGCTTAGGGTTAGGGTTAGGGTTAGGGTTAGGGTTAGGGTTAGGGTTAGGCTTAGGGTTAGGGTTAGGGTTACGGTTAGGATTGGTGTTTGGGTTAGGGTTAGGGTTAGGGTTAGGGTTAGGGTTACGGTTATTGTTAGGGTTAGGGTTAGGGTAAGGGTTAGCCTTTCGGTTAGGGTTAGGGTTAGCGTTTCGGTTAGGGTTCCCATTTCGGTTAGGGTTAGGGTTAGGATTGGGTTAGGGTTAGGGTTAGGGTTAGGGTTAGGGTTAGGGTTAGGGTTAGGGATAGGGATAGGGATAGGGTTAGGGTTAGGGTTAGGGTTAGGGTTAGGGTTGGGTAAGGGTTCACGTTTTGGTTAGAGTTAGGGTTAGGGTTAGGGTTAGGGTTAGGTTTAGGGTTGGGGTTGGGGTTAGGGTTAGAGTTAGGGTTAGGGTTAGGGTTAGGGTTAGGATTGGGATTAGGGTTAGGGTTAGGGTTAGGGTTAGGGTTAAGGTTACGGTTATGGTTACGGTTATTGTTACGGTTAGGGATAGGGTTAGGGTTAGGGTTATCATTTTGGTTAGGCTTAGGGTTACGGTTAGTGTTACAGTTAGGGTTAGGGTTAGTGTCAGAGCTGCTTCCAGATCCTAGCTCACAGAGGATCACGCTAGCCAGCGATCATTTAGTAAAAGTCTTTATTGAGTTACATTTTCCATTCTGAAGCTGCTGCGTGCAACTCTACGTCTAATGGCTAGATCGGCGAAGTCCCGTCTGAGTCTCCGCCCCTTGCGCACCAACTTAATACCCTAGCCCTGCTCCACCTTTTCCGCCTGACTGTTCTCCTCTGGGTCCCTCTGCCACCCGGGGTCTCTTCCTTCCTGGATTCTTCTGACGCCGACCCCACGGACTCTCCTGTCTCCTTTCGCCGGGCTTTAGGACCTGGCTCTCTTTCAGGGCTGCCTACTGCGTCACTTCCCTGTGCATTTGAACTTGGCGCGCGCGCCCAACTTTCCACTTTCCGTCTGACCGTTTCTTCGCTCCCCGATGGAGGTGTGGTCACTCCTGACTCATGCCCTCCCCCCTGTTGTGAGCTGCCAGCGCTTGATCCCTGGCTCTCTTCCTTTTCCCTGCTCTCTGGCGGTGACGCTGGTCCCGATTTCCAACTGCTCTCCTCTGAGTCCCCTCTGGCTCTATCTCCCTGGGGTATCCCCCTAGGCTCCCCCCTTGCCCTGGCCACTGGTGCTCCTTTCTGTGAATCTTCTGATTCACTGGAAAGACTCGGAGATCTCGGGTCGTCGTCATCACTCATCTTTTCCTCTGCCTCCTCCCCCTCGCTCTCTGTTTCCTCCCTTGCCCTTGCCTCTGAACCTGAACCCCTGACAGTTAGGGTTAGGGTTAGGGTGAGGGTTACGGTTACGGTTACGGTTATGGTTAGCGTTTCGGTTACGGTTAGGGTTAGCGTTTCTGTTAGGGTTAGGGTTAGGGTTAGGGTTAGGGTTAGGGTTAGGGTTAGGGTTAGGGTTAGGGTTGGGGTTGGGGTTAGGGTTAGGGTTAGGGTTAGGATTGGGGTTAGGGTTACGGTTACGGTTATTGTTACGGTTAGGGTTAGGGTTTCGGTTTGGCTTAGGGTTACGGTTAGTGTCACGGTTAGGGTTGGGGTTAGGGTTAGGGTTAGGGTTAGGATTGGGGTTAGGGTTAGGGTTAGGGTTAGGATTGGGGTTAGGGTTAGGGTTAGGGTTAGATTTAGGGTTACGGTTAGTGTTACGGTTAGGGTTGGGGTTAGGGTTAGGGTTAGGGTTAGGGTTAGGGTTGGGTTAGGGTTCGCGTTTCGGTTAGGGTTAGGGTTAGGGTTAGGGTTAGGGTTAGGGTTAGGGTTGGGGTAGGGGTTAGGGTTAGGGTTAGGGTTAGGATTGGGGTTAGGATTAGGGTTACGGTTATTGTTACGGTTAGGGTTAGGGTTAGGGTTTCGGTTAGGCTTAGGTTTACGGTTAGTGTTACGGTTAGGGTTGGGGTTAGGGTTAGGGTTAGGGTTAGGATTGGGGTTAGGGTTAGGGTTAGGGTTAGGGTTAGGATTGGGGTTAGGGTTAGGGTTAGGGTTAGGATTGGGGTTAGGGTTAGGGTTAGATTTAGGGTTACGGTTACGGTTAGGGTTAGGGTGAGGGTTAGGGTTAGGGTTAGGGTTAGGGTTAGGGTTAGCGTTTCGGTTAGGGTTAGCGTTTCGGTTAGGGTTAGGATTGGGTTAGGGTTAAGATTAGGTTTTTGGTTAGGGTTAGGGTTACGGTTAGGTTTAAGGTTGGGGTTAGGGTCAGGATTGGGATAGGGTTAGAGTTAGGGTTATGGTTAGGGTTAGGGTTAGGGTTCGCGTTTGGGTTAGGCTTGGGGATAGGGTTGGGGTTGGGGTTAGGGTTAGGGTTAGGGTTAGGGTTAGGGTTAGGGTTAGGCTTAGGGTTAGGCTTAGGGTTAGGCTTAGGCTTAGGCTTAGGGTTAGGGTTAGGGTTAGGCTTAGGGTTAGGGTTAGGGTTACGGTTAGGATTGGTGTTTGGGTTAGGGTTAGGGTTAGGGTTAGGGTTAGGGTTAGGGTTAGGGTTAGGGTTAGGGTTAGGGTTACGGTTATTGTTATTGTTATTGTTATGGTTAGGGTTAGGGTAGGGTTAGGGTTAGGGTTAGGGTTAGGGTTAGGGTTAGGGTTAGGGTTAGGGTTAGGGTTAGGGTTAGGGTTAGGGTTAGGGTTAGGGTTGGTTTAGGGTTCACATTTCGGTTAGAGTTAGGGTTAGGGTTAGGGTTAGGGTTAGGGTTGGGGTTGGGGTTAGGGTTAGGGTTAGGGTTAGGGTTAGGGTTAGGATTGGGGTTAGGGTTAGGGTTAGGGTTACGGTTACGGTTATTGTTACGGTTAGGGATAGGGTTAGGGTTAGCATTTTGGTTAGGCTTAGGGTTACGGTTAGTGTTACGGTTAGGGTTAGGGTTAGGGTTACGGTTACGGTTACGGTTACGGTTATTGTTACGGTTAGGGATAGGGTTAGGGTTAGCATTTTGGTTAGGCTTAGGGTTACGGTTAGTGTTACGGTTAGGGTTAGGGTTAGAGTTAGGGTTAGGGTTAGGGTTAGGGTTAGGGTTAGGGTTAGGGTTAGGGTTAGGGTTAGAGTTAGAGTTAGGGTTAGGGTTAGGGTTAGGGTTAAGGTTGGGTGAGTGTTCGCATTTCGGTTAGGGTTAGGGTTAGGATTGGGATTAGGGTTACGGTTACGGTTATTGTTACGGTTAGGGTTAGGCTTAGGGTTACGGTTAGTGTTACGGTTAGGGTTGGGGTTAGGGTTAGGGTTAGGGTTAGGGTTAGGATTGGGGTTAGGGTTAGGGTTAGGGTTAGGATTGGGGTTAGGGTTAGGGTTAGGGTTAGGGTTAGGGTTAGATTTAGGGTTACGGTTACGGTTAGGGTTAGGGTTAGCCTTTCGGTTAGGCTTAGGGTTACGGTTAGTGTTACGGTTAGGGTTAGGGTTAGGGTTAGGGTTAGGGTTAGGATTAGGATTGGGGTTAGGGTTAGGGTTACGGTTATTGTTACGGTTAGGGTTAGGGTTTCTGTTAGGCTTAGGGTTACGGTTAGTGTTACGGTTAGGCTTAGGCTTAGGGTTAGGGTTAGGATTGGGGTTAGGGTTTGGGTTAGGGTTAGGGTTAGGGTTAGGGTTAGGGTTAGGGTTAGGTTCAAGTTTCGGTTAGAGTTAGGGTTAGGGTTAGGGTTAGGGTTGGGGTTGGGGTTACGGTTACGGTTATTGTTACGGTTAGGGACAGGGTTAGGGTTAGGGTTAGCATTTTCGTTAGGCTTAGGGTTACGGTTAGTGTTACGGTTAGGGTTAGGGTTAGGGTTACGGTTACGGTTATGGTTAGCGTTTCGGTTACGGTTAGGGTTAGCGTTTCTGTTTGGGTTAGCGTTTTGGTTAGGGTTAGGGTTAGGATTGGGTTAGGGTTAGGGTTAAGGTTAGGGTTAGGGTTAGGGCTAGGGTTAGGGTTAGGGTTCTAGGGATGCGGGTGGCGCTGTGGGTTAAAGCCTCAGCGCCTAGGGCTTGCCGATCGAAAGGTCGGCAGTTCGAATCCCCGCGGCGGGGTGCGCTCCCGTCGTTCGTTCCCAGCGCATGCCAACCTAGCAGTTCGAAAGCACCCCCGGGTGCAAGTAGATAAATAGGTAGCGCTTACCAGCGGGAAGGTAAACGGCGTTCCGTGTGCTGCGCTGGCTCGCCAGATGCAGCTTTGTCACGCTGGCCACGTGACCCGGAAGTGTCTCCGGACAGCGCTGGCCCCCGGCCAATAGATGTGAGATGGGCGCACAAACCCCAGAGTCTGTCAAGACTGGCCCGTTCGGGCAGGGGTACCTTTACCTTTACCTTTAGGGTTAGGGTTAGGGTTAGCCTTTCGGTTAGGCTTAGGGTTACGGTTAGGGTTAGGGTTAGGGTTAGGGTTAGGATTAGGGTTAGGATTAGGATTGGGGTTAGGGTTAGGGTTACGGTTATTGTTACCATTATGGTTAGGGTTAGGGTTTCGGTTAGGCTTAGGGTTACGGTTAGTGTTACGGTTAGGGTTAGGGTTAGGGTTAGGGTTAGGATTGGGGTTAGGGTTAGGGTTAGAGTTAGGGTTAGGGTTAGGGTTAGGATTGGGGTTAAGGTTGGGGTTAGATTTAGGGTTACGGTTAGGGTTAGGGTTAGGGTTAGGATTAGCCTTTCGGTTAGGCTTAGGGTTACGGTTAGTGTTACGGTTAGGGTTAGGGTTAGGGTTAGGGTTCGCGTTTGGGTTAGGGTTAGGGTTGGGGTTGGGGTTAGGGTTAGGGTTAGGGTTAGGGTTAGGGTTAGGGATACGGTTATTGTTATGGTTAGGGTTAGGGTTAGGGTTAGGGTTAGGGTTAGGGTGAGCGTTTCGATTAGGCTTAGGGTTACAGTTAGTGTTAGTGTTAGTGTTAGGGTTATGGTTAGGGTTAGGGTTACGGTTACGGTTTGGGTTAGGGTTAGGGATAGGGTAAGGGTTAGCGTTAGCGTTTCGGTTAGGGTTAGGGTTAGCGTTTCGGTTAGGGTTCGCGTTTCGGTTAGGGTTAGGGTTAGGATTGGGTTAGGGTTAGGGTTAGGGTTAGGGTTAGGGTTAGGGTTAGGGTTAGGGTTAGGGTTAGGGTTACGGTTAGAGTTAGGGTTAGGGTTAGGGTTAGGGTTAGGGTTAGGGTTAGGGTTAGGGTTAGGGTTAGGGTTGGGGTTGGGGTTAGGGTTAGGGTTAGGGTTAGGGTTAGGGTTAGGGTTAGGGTTAGGGTTAGGGTTAGGATTGGGGTTAGGGTTAGGGTTAGGGTTAGTGTTAGGGTTACGGTTACGGTTACGGTTATTGTTACGGTTAGGGACAGGGTTAGGGTTAGGGTTAGAATTTTAGTTAGGCTTAGGGTTACGGTTAGTGTTACGGTTAGGGTTAGGGTTAGGGTTAGGGTTACGGTTACGGTTATGGTTAGCGTTTCGGTTACGGTTATGGTTAGCGTTTCTGTTAGGGTTAGCGTTTTGGTTAGGGTTAGGGTTAGGATTGGGTTAGGGTTAAGGTTAGGGTTAGGGTTAGGGTTAGGGTTGGTGTTAGGGCTAGGGTTTGGGTTAGGGTCAGGGTTAGGGTTAGGGTTAGGATTGGGTTTAGGGTTAGGGTTAGGGTTAGGGTTAGGGTTAGGGTTACGGTTAGTGTTACGGTTAGGGTTAGTGTTAGGGTTAGGATTGGGGTTAGCGTTTCGGTTAGGCTTAGGGTTACGGTTAGTGTTAGGGTTAGGATTGGGTTAGGGTTAAGTTTAGGGTTAGGGTTAGGTTTAGGGTTAGGGTTAGGCTTAGGGTTGGGTTAGGGTTCGCGGTTCGGTTAGGGTTAGTGTTAGGGTTGGGGTTGGGTTTAGGGTTAGGGTTAGGGTTAGGGTTAGGATTGGGGTTAGGGTTAGGATTACGGTTATTGTTACGGTTAGGGTTAGGGTTAGGGTTTCGGTTAGGCCTAGGGTTACGGTTAGTGTTACGGTTAGGGTTGGGGTTAGGGTTAGGGTTAGTGTTACGGTTAGGGTTAGGGTTAGAGTGAGGGTTAGGGTTAGGGTTAGGGTTAGGGTTAGGGTTAGCGTTAGCGTTAGCGTTTCGATTAGGGTTAGCGTTTCGGATAGGGTTAGGATTAGGTTAGGGTTAAGGTTAGGGTTTTGGTTAGGGTTAGGGTTACGGTTAGGTTTAGGTTTAGGGTTAGGGTTAGGATTGGGTTAGGGTTAGAGTTAGGCTTCGGGTTAGGGTTAGGGTTAGGGTTGGGGTTGGGGTTGGGGTTAGGGTGAGGGTTAGGATTGGGGTTAGAGTTAGGGTTACGGTTATTGTTACGGTTAGGGTTAGGGTTTCGGTTAGGCTTAGGGTTACGGTTAGTGTTACGGTTAGGGTTAGGATTGGGGTTGGGTTAGGGTTAGGGTTAGGGTTAAGGTTAGGATTGGGGTTAGGGTTAGGGTTAGATTCAGGGTTAGGGTTAGGGTTGGGTTAGGGTTCACGTTTCGGTTAGAGTTAGGGTTAGGGTTAGGGTTAGGGTGTGGGTTAGGGTGTGGGTTAGGGTTAGGGTTAGGGTTAGGATTGGGGTTAGGGTTAGGGTTAGGGTTAGGGTTAGGGTTACGGTTACGGTTATTGTTACGGTTAGGGACAGGGTTAGGGTTAGCATTTTCGTTAGGCTTAGGGTTACGGTTAGTGTTACGGTTAGGGTTAGGGTTAGGGTTAGGGTTAGGGTTAGGGTTACGGTTACGGTTACGGTTATGGTTACGGTTATGGTTAGCGTTTTGGTTACGGTTAGGGTTAGCGTTTCTGTTAGGGTTAGCGTTTTGGTTAGGGTTAGGGTTAGGATTGGGTTAGGGTTAAGGTTCGGGTTATGGTTAGGGTTAGGGTTTGGATTGGGTTTAGGGTTAGGGTTAGGGTTACAGTTAGTGTTACGGTTAGGGTTAGGGTTAGGATTGGGGTTTGCGTTACCGTTAGGCTTAGGGTTAGGGTTAGGGTTAGGGTTAGGATTGGGTTTAGGGTTAGGGTTAGGGTTAGGGTTGGGGTTAGGGTTAGGGTTACGGTTAGTGTTACGGTTAGGGTTAGGGTGAGGGTTAGGGTTTCGGTTAGGGTTAGGGTTACGGTTAGTGTTACGGTTAGGGTTGGGGTTAGGGTTAGGGTTAGGGTTAGGATTGGGGTTAGGGTTAGGGTTAGGGTTAGGATTGGGGTTAGGGTTAGGGTTAGATTTAGGGTTACGGTTACGGTTAGGGTTAGGGTTAGGGTTAGCCTTTCGGTTAGGGTTAGCGTTTCGGTTAGGGTTAGGATTGGGTTAGGGTTAAGATTACGTTTTTGGTTAGGGTTAGGGTTACGGTTAGGTTTAGGGTTAGGGTTAGGATTGGGTTAGGGTTAGAGTTAGGGTTATGGTTAGGGTTAGGGTTCGGGTTTGGGTTAGGCTTAGGGTTAGGGTTGGGGTTGGGGTTAGGGTTAGGGTTAGGTTTAGGGTTAGGGTTAGGCTTAGGGTTAGGGTTAGGGTTAGGCTTAGGCTTAGGCTTAGGCTTAGGCTTAGGCTTAGGCTTAGGCTTAGGCTTAGGCTTAGGGTTAGGGTTAGGGTTAGGGTTAGGATTGGTGTTTGGGTTAGGGTTAGGGTTAGGGTTAGGGTTAGGGTTAGGGTTAGGGTTAGGGTTAGGGTTAGGGTTAGGGTTACGGTTATTGTTATGGTTAGGGTTAGGGTTAGGGTTAGGGTAAGGGTTATCCTTTCTGTTAGGTTAGGGTTAGCGTTTCGGTTAGGGTTCGCGTTTCGGTTAGGGTTAGGGTCAGGATTGGGTTTGGGTTAGGGTTAGGGTTAGGGTTAGGGTTAGGGTTAGGGTTAGGGTTAGGGTTAGGGTTAGGGTTGGGTTAGGGTTCACGTTTCGGTTAGAGTTAGGGTTAGGGTTAGGGTTAGGTTTAGTTTTGGGGTTGGGGTTAGGGTTAGGGTTAGGGTTAGGGTTAGGGTTAGGGTTAGGGTTAGTGTTAGGGTTAGGGTTAGGGTTAGGGTTAGGGTTAGGGTTAGGGTTAGGGTTAGGGTTAGGATTGGGGTTAGGGTTAGGGTTAGGGTTAGGGTTAGGGTTAGGGTTAGGGTTAGGGTTACGGTTAGTGTTACGGTTAGGGTTAGGGTTAGGGTTTCGGTTATGGTTAGCGTTTCGGTTACGGTTAGGGTTAGCCTTTCTGTTACTGTTAGCGTTTTGGTTAGGGTTACGGTTACGGTTAGTGATACGGTTAGGGTTAGGGTTAGGGTTTCGGTTAGGCTTAGGGTTACGGTTAGTGTTACGGTTAGGGTTAGGGTTAGGGTTAGGGTTAGGATTAGGATTGGGGTTAGGGTTAGGGTTACGGTTATTGTTACGGTTAGGGTTAGGGTTAGGGTTTCGGTTAGGCTTAGGGTTACGGTTAGTGTTACGGTTAGGCTTAGGGTTAGGGTTAGGGTTAGGATTGGGGTTAGGGTTAGGGTTAGGGTTAGATTTAGGGTTACGGTTACGGTTCAGGTTAGGGTTAGCCTTTCGGTTAGTGTTACGGTTAGGGTTAGGGTTAGGGTTAGGGTTCGCGTTTTGGTTAGGGTTAGGGTTAGGGTTAGGG
The DNA here is from genome assembly GCF_965113315.1 of Podarcis vaucheri. Lineage (NCBI taxonomy): Eukaryota > Metazoa > Chordata > Lepidosauria > Squamata > Lacertidae > Podarcis > Podarcis vaucheri. The sequence goes on from NC_138765.1 coordinate 96,611,476, forward strand.
TTAGGGTTAGGGTTAGGATTGGGGTTAGGGTTAGGGTTAGGGTTACGGTTACGGTTACCGTTATTGTTACTGTTAGGGACAGGGTTAGGGTTAGGGTTCGCATTTTAGTTAGGCTTAGGGTTACGGTTAGTGTTACGGTTAGTGTTAGGGTTAGGGTTAGGGTTAGGGTTAGGGTTACGGTTACGGTTACGGTTACGGTTACGGTTACGGTTAGCGTTTCGGTTACGGTTGTGGTTAGCGTTTCTGTTAGGGTTAGCGTTTTGGTTAGGGTTAGGGTTAGGGTTAGGGTTAGGGTAAGGGTTATCCTTTCTGTTAGGGTTAGGGTTAGCGTTTCGGTTAGGGTTCGCGGTTCGGTTAGGGTTAGGGTTAGGGTTAGGGTTAGGATTGGTGTTTGGGTTAGGGTTAGGGTTAGGGTTAGGGTTAGGGTTAGGGTTAGGGTTAGGGTTAGGGTTAGGGTTACGGTTATTGTTATGGTTAGGGTTAGGGTTAGGGTTAGGGTTAGGGTTAGGGTTAGGGTTAGGGTTAGGGTAAGGGTTATCCTTTCTGTTAGGGTTAGCGTTAGCGTTTCGGTTAGGGTTCGCGTTTCAGTTAGGGTTAGGGTCAGGATTGGGTTAGGGTTAGGGTTAGGGTTAGGGTTAGGGTTAGGGTTAGGGTTAGGGTTAGGGTTAGGGTTAGGGTTAGGGTTGGGTTAGGGTTCACGTTTAGAGTTTGGGTTAGGGTTAGGGTTAGGTTTAGTTTTGGGGTTGGGGTTAGGGTTAGGGTTAGGGTTAGGGTTAGGGTTAGTGTTTTAGGGTTAGGGTTAGGGTTACGGTTAGGGTTAGGATTGGGGTTAGGGTTAGGGTTAGGGTTAGGGTTACGGTTATTGTTACGGTTAGGGATAGGGTTAGGGTTAGCATTTTGGTTAGGCTTAGGGTTACGGTTAGTGTTACGGTTAGGGTTAGGGTTAGGGTTAGGGTTAGGGTTAGGGTTTCGGTTATGGTTAGCGTTTCGGTTACGGTTAGGGTTAGCGTTTCTGTTACTGTTAGCGTTTTGGTTAGGGTTAGGGTTACGGTTACGGTTAGTGATACGGTTAGGGTTAGGGTTAGGGTTAGGGTTTCGGTTAGGCTTAGGGTTACGGTTAGTGTTACGGTTAGGGTTGGGGTTAGGGTTAGGGTTAGGATTGGGGTTAGGGTTAGGGTTAGGGTTAGGATTGGGGTTAGGGTTAGGGTTAGATTTAGTGTTACGGTTACGGTTACGGTTAGGGTTAGGGTTAGGGTTAGCCTTTCGGTTAGGCTTAGGGTTACGGTTAGTGTTACGGTTAGGGTTAGGGTTAGGGTTAGGATTAGGATTGGGGTTAGGGTTAGGGTTACGGTTATTGTTACGGTTAGGGTTAGGGTTAGGGTTAGGGTTTCGGTTAGGCTTAGGGTTACGGTTAGTGTTACGGTTAGGCTTAGGGTTAGGGTTAGGGTTAGGATTGAGGTTAGGGTTAGGGTTAGGGTTAGATTTAGGGTTACGGTTACGGTTAGGGTTAGGGTTAGCCTTTCGGTTAGGCTTAGGGTTACGGTTAGTGTTACGGTTAGGGTTAGGGTTAGGGTTAGGGTTCGCGTTTTGGTTAGGGTTAGGGTTAGGGTTAGGGTTGGGGTTGGGGTTAGGGTTAGGGTTAGGGTTAGGGTTAGCGTTTCGGTTAGGGTTCGCGTTTCGGTTAGGGTTAGGGTTAGGGTTAGGATTGGGTTAGGGTTAGGGTTAGGGTT
>NC_138765.1:96618205-96733205 GCF_965113315.1 Podarcis vaucheri
ACGGTTAGGGTTAGGGTTAGGATTGGGGTTAGCGTTACTTTTAGGCTTAGGGTTAGGGTTAGGGTTAGGGTTAGGATTGGGTTTAGGGTTAGGGTTAGGGTTAGGGTTAGGGTTAGGGTTACGGTTAGTGTTACGGTTAGGGTTAGGGTGAGGGTTAGGGTTTCGGTTAGGGTTAGGGTTACGGTTAGGGTTACGGTTAGGGTTGGGGTTAGGGTTAGGGTTAGGGTTAGGGTTAGGGTTAGGGTTAGGATTGGGGTTAGGGTTAGGGTTAGGGTTAGGGTTAGGATTGGGGTTAGGGTTAGGGTTAGATTTAGGGTTACGGTTACGGTTAGGGTTAGGGTTAGGGTTAGCCTTTCGGTTAGGCTTAGGGTTAGGGTTAGTGTTACGGTTAGGGTTAGGGTGAGGGTTAGGGTTAGGGTTAGCGTTTCGGTTAGGGTTAGCGTTTCGGTTAGGGTTAGGATTGGGTTAGGGTTAAGATTAGGTTTTTGGTTAGGGTTAGGGTTACGGTTAGGTTTAGGGTTAGGGTTAGGATTGGGTTAGGGTTAGAGTTAGGGTTATGGTTAGGGTTAGGGTTCGGGTTCACGTTTGGGTTAGGCTTAGGGTTAGGGTTGGGGTTGGGGTTAGGGTTAGGGTTAGGTTTAGGGTTAGGCTTAGGGTTAGGGTTAGGGTTAGGCTTAGGCTTAGGCTTAGGCTTAGGCTTAGGCTTAGGCTTAGGCTTAGGCTTAGGCTTAGGCTTAGGGTTAGGGTTAGGGTTAGGGTTAGGATTGGTGTTTGGGTTAGGGTTAGGGTTAGGGTTAGGGTTAGGGTTAGGGTTAGGGTTAGTGTTAGGGTTACGGTTATTGTTATGGTTAGGGTTAGGGTTAGGGTTAGGGTTAGGGTTAGGGTTAGGGTAAGGGTTATCCTTTCTGTTAGGGTTAGGGTTAGCGTTTCGGTTAGGGTTCGCGTTTCGGTTAGGGTTAGGGTCAGGATTGGGTTAGGGTTAGGGTTAGGGTTAGGGTTGGGTTAGGGTTCACATTTAGAGTTAGGGTTAGTCTTAGTCTTAGGCTTAGGCTTAGGCTTAGGCTTAGGCTTAGGGTTAGGGTTACGGTTATTGTTATGGTTAGTGTTAGGGTTAGGGTTAGGGTTAGGGTTAGGGTAAGGGTTAGCCTTTCTGTTAGGGTTAGGGTTAGCGTTTCGGTTAGGGTTCGCGTTTCGGTTAGGGTTAGGGTTAGGATTGGGTTAGGGTTAGGGTTAGGGTTAGGGTTAGGGTTAGTGTTAGGGTTAGGGTTAGGGTTGGGTTAGGGTTCACGTTTCGGTTAGAGTTAGGGTTAGGGTTAGGGTTAGGTTTAGTTTTGGGGTTGGGGTTAGGGTTAGGGTTAGGGTTAGGGTTAGGGTTAGGGTTAGGGTTAGGATTGGGGTTAGGGTTAGGGTTAGGGTTAGGGTTAGGGTTAGGGTTAGGGTTAGGGTTAGGGTTAGGGTTACGGGTATTGTTACGGTTAGGGATAGGGTTAGGGTAAGGCTTAGCATTTTGGTTAGGCTTAGGGTTACGGTTAGTGTTACGGTTAGGGTTAGGGTTAGGGTTAGGGTTAGGGTTACAGTTATGGTTAGCGTTTCGGTTACGATTAGGGTTAGCGTTTCTGTTACTGTTAGCGTTTTGGTAAGGGTTAGGGTTACAGTTACGGTTAGTGATACGGTTAGGGTTAGGGTTAGGGTTTCGGTTAGGCTTAGGGTTACGGTTAGTGTTACGGTTAGGGTTGGGGTTAGGGTTAGGGTTAGGGTTAGGGTTAGGATTGGGGTTAGGGTTAGGGTTAGGGTTAGGATTAGGGTTAGGGTTAGGGTTAGATTTAGGGTTACGGTTACGGTTAGGGTTAGGGTTAGGGTTAGCCTTTCGGTTAGGCTTAGGGTTACGGTTAGTGTTACGGTTAGGGTTAGGGTTAGGGTTAGGATTAGGATTAGGATTGGGATTGGGGTTAGGGTTACGGTTATGGTTATTGTTACGGTTAGGGTTAGGGTTAGGGTTTCGGTTAGGCTTAGGGTTACGGTTAGTGTTACGGTTAGGCTTAGGGTTAGGGTTAGGGTTAGGATTGGGGTTAGGGTTAGGGTTAGGATTGGGGTTAGGGTTAGGGTTAGATTTAGGGTTACGGTTACGGTTAGGGTTAGGGTTAGCCTTTCGGTTAGGCTTAGGGTTACGGTTAGTGTTACGGTTAGGGTTAGGGTTAGGGTTAGGGTTAGGGTTACGGTTACGGTTATGGTTACGGTTATGGTTAGCGTTTTGGTTACGGTTAGGGTTAGCGTTTCTGTTAGGGTTAGCGTTTTGGTTAGGGTTAGGGTTAGGATTGGGTTAGGGTTAAGGTTCGGGTTATGGTTAGGGTTAGGGTTAGGGTTTGGATTGGGTTTAGGGTTAGGGTTAGGGTTACAGTTAGTGTTATGGTTAGGGTTAGGGTTAGGGTTAGGATTGGGGTTAGCGTTACCGTTAGGCTTAGGGTTAGGGTTAGGGTTAGGGTTAGGATTGGGTTTAGGGTTAGGGTTAGGGTTGGGGTTAGGGTTACAGTTAGTGTTACGGTTAGGGTTAGATTTAGGATTTGGTTAGGGTTAAGTTTAGGGTTAGGGTTAGGGTTACGGTTAGTGTTACGGTTAGGGTTAGGGTGAGGGTTAGGGTTTCGGTTAGGCTTAGGGTTACGGTTAGTGTTACGGTTAGTGTTACGGTTAGGGTTGGGGTTAGGGTTAGGGTTAGGGTTAGGATTGGGGTTAGGGTTAGGGTTAGGGTTAGGATTGGGGTTAGGGTTAGGGTTAGGGTTAGATTTAGGGTTACGGTTACGGTTAGGGTTAGGGTTAGGGTTAGCCTTTCGGTTAGGCTTAGGGTTAGGGTTAGTGTTACGGTTAGGGTTAGGGTGAGTGTTAGGGTTAGCGTTTCGGTTAGGGTTAGCGTTTCGGTTAGGGTTAGGATTGGGTTAGGGTTAAGATTAGGTTTTTGGTTAGGGTTAGGGTTAGGGTTAGGGTTAGGGTTAGGGTTACGGTTAGGGTTAGGGTTAGGGTTAGGATTGGGTTAGGGTTAGAGTTAGGGTTATGGTTAGGGTTAGGGTTCGGGTTCGCGTTTGGGTTAGGCTTAGGGTTAGGGTTGGGGTTGGGGTTAGGGTTAGGGTTAGGTTTAGGGTTAGGCTTAGGGTTAGGGTTAGGGTTAGGCTTAGGCTTAGGCTTAGGCTTAGGCTTAGGGTTAGGGTTAGGGTTAGGGTTACGGTTATTGTTATGGTTAGGGTTAGGGTTAGGGTTAGGGTTAGGGTTAGGGTAAGGGTTAGCCTTTCTGTTAGGGTTAGGGTTAGCGTTTCGGTTAGGGTTCGCGTTTCGGTTAGGGTTCGCGTTTCGGTTAGGGTTAGGGTTAGGATTGGGTTAGGGTTAGGGTTAGGGTTAGGGTTAGTGTTAGGGTTAGGGTTAGGGTTAGGGTTGGGTTAGGGTTCACGTTTTGGTTAGAGTTAGGGTTAGGGTTAGGGTTAGGTTTAGTTTTGGGGTTGGGGTTAGGGTTAGGGTTAGGGTTAGGGTTAGGGTTAGGATTGGGGTTAGGGTTAGGGTTAGGGTTAGGGTTAGGGTTACGGGTATTGTTACGGTTAGGGATAGGGTTAGGGTAAGGGTTAGCATTTTGGTTAGGCTTAGGGTTACGGTTAGTGTTACGGTTAGGGTTAGGGTTAGGGTTAGGGTTAGGGTTCGCGTTTTGGTTAGGGTTAGGGTTAGGGTGTGGGTTGGGGTTAGGGTTAGGGTTAGGGTTAGGGTTAGCGTTTCGGTTAGGGTTCGCGTTTCGGTTAGGGTTAGGGTTAGGATTGGGTTAGGGTTAGGGTTAGGGTTAGGATTGGGTTAGGTTTAGGGTTAGGGTTAGGATTGGGGTTAGGGTTAGGGTTAGGGTTAGATTTAGGGTTACGGTTACGGTTAGGGTTAGGGTTAGGGTTAGGGTTAGCCTTTCGGTTAGGCTTAGGGTTAGGGTTAGTGTTACGGTTAGGGTTAGGGTGAGGGTTAGGGTTAGCGTTTCGGTTAGGGTTAGCGTTTCGGTTAGGGTTAGGATTGGGTTAGGGTTAAGATTAGGTTTTTGGTTAGGGTTAGGGTTACGGTTAGGGTTAGGGTTAGGGTTAGGATTGGGTTAGGGTTAGAGTTAGGGTTATGGTTAGGGTTAGGGTTCGGGTTCGCGTTTGGGTTAGGCTTAGGGTTAGGGTTGGGGTTGGGGTTAGGGTTAGGGTTAGGTTTAGGGTTAGGCTTAGGGTTAGGGTTAGGGTTAGGGTTAGGCTTAGGCTTAAGCTTAGGCTTAGGCTTAGGCTTAGGCTTAGGCTTAGGTTTAGGCTTAGGCTTAGGCTTAGGCTTAGGGTTAGGGTTAGGGTTAGGGTTACGGTTATTGTTATGGTTAGGGTTAGGGTTAGGGTTAGGGTTAGGGTAAGGGTTAGCCTTTCTGTTAGGGTTAGGGTTAGCGTTTCGGTTAGGGTTCGCGTTTCGGTTAGGGTTAGGGTTAGGATTGGGTTTGGGTTAGGGTTAGGGTTAGGGTTAGGGTTAGGATTCGGTTTAGGTTTAGGTTTAGGGTTAGGGTTACGGTTACGGTTACGGTTACGGTTAGTGTTACGGTTAGGGTTAGGGTTAGGATTGGGGTTAGGGTTAGGGTTAGGGTTAGGGTTAGGGTTACGGTTACGGTTACGGTTAGGGTTAGGGTTAGGGTTAGGGTTAGGGTTAGGTTTAGCGTTTCGGTTAGGGTTAGCGTTTCAGTTAGGGTTAGGGTTAGGATTGGGTTAGGGTTAGCGTGAATGACCACCGAAAGAACAATCCAAGTTTGTTCGTCCCCTTTCTATTGAGATCTAACCAAAACACCTATGCTTGATTTGGTCTGATAACAAACATGTCACTCTGCGATTTTTCAGTGAATGTGCATTCTAACCCCAAAAATACCAATTTGAAATAAACCCAATCATTTTCTTTTTATGTAGATGGAACCCAAAACACCTTTTTGCATTGGTCGGGGGTGATTCCCAAAAAACACTATGTGAATTGAAATAAGACCAATCAAAGCTTATTCATCTTCTTTCTACGCATATGGAAGCGAAAATACAGTGTTGCGTTATTTTGGTCTCATTACACTCACCACGATTTCTGAGTCAATGTGAATTAACTCCAAAGAACACGACCAGAAATCAGTGAATGCCAAGATTCTTCTTTCTATGTAGCTGGAACACAAAACAACATGTTCGGCTTTGTTTAGTCTTATTACACCGCTTTGCTATTTGTGGGTGAATGAACACCGAAAGAGAAATCGAAGCTTATTCATGCTTTTTCTATTGAGATGGAACCAAGACACCTTTGCTTGATTTGGGCTGATAACAAACATGTCTGTCAGGGCTGCTTCCAGGTCCCAGCTCACAGAGGACCACGCTAGCCGGCAGTACTGTACAAAAGTCTTTATTGAGTTACAGTTTCCATTTCCAAGCCGCAGCGCGCAGCTCTACGTCTTAGAAGCTAGACCGGCTAAGCTCCGTCTGAGTCTCCGCCTCCTGTACACCAACTTAATACTCTAGCCTTACTCCACCTCTTCCGTCTTTCCTTCCTCCTCTGGGTCCCTCTGCCCCCCGTGGTCTCTTCCTTCCTGGACTCTTCTGACGCTGACCCCCCGGACTCTTCTCCCTCCTTGCGGCGGGCTTTAGGACCTGGCTCCCTATCCGGGCTGCTTACTGTGTCGCCTTCCTGTGCATTTGAACTTGGCGCACGCGCCCAGCCTTCAACCTTCCTCTTGACCGTTTCCTCGCTCCCCGATGGAGGTATGGCCAATCCTGACTCATGCCCTCCCGCTTGCGGCGAGCCGCCTGATCCCGATACCTGGGACCCCTCCTCCCTACTGCACTCTGGTGGGGAAGCTGGTCCCGATTTCCAACTGCTGCTCTCTGAGTCCCCTCTGGTCTCTTCTTCCTGGGGTGTCCCCCTAGGCGCCCCCCTTGCTCTGACCACTGGCGCCCCTTTCTGTGAATCTTCCGATTCACTGGAAAGACTCAGAGATCTCGGGCCGCTGTCATCGCTCATTTTTCCTTCGGATTCCTCCCCCTCGCTCTCTGTTTCCTCCCTTTCCTGTGCCTCTGCTCCTGAACCCCTGACATCCATCCCCCCTCAAAGCCCCCCTTTCCCCCCTCCCCTCCTTCAGGTGTGGGTGCTGGGTGCTCCGTTGTTATGTGGGTGAGTTGCGGGTACAGTTCGTTTCCCGTGGCGCACATCCAACTGGATAAGTCCTGCTCTTCCCCCTTGCACTCGCCGACGTCGATCTCCTCTGCTTCCATCTCTGTGCCGCCGTGCTCGAACCCAAGGTCCTCCCCGAACACGTCCATGTCCGTCTCTCCCTCGGTCTCTTCTGGGTACGTTGCTCGCCCGGGACCCTCCAGCCACTTCCTGCACCACTGCTCCTCCGGTCAATCATCCCACCAATACGAGGGTTCTGAGGCAGATCCGAGGGTGACCCCTCCGGGGAACGTGTGTCCAGTGTCGGTTCCTTGTCTGAGTCGAACCCCTGGAACGTGCTGGCGGAAAGCGTGCGTGTGAAAAGCCAGTCGTCGAAAAACTCGGCTGGCATGGGCCTGTGTGGGAAGAGGGCATGAAACTCGTCTTTGAGCAGAGGTTCCTCCAAAGCGTAGCCCGGCACCCAGCTGTTGGCACTGGCTGGGGTGCCCTCTCTGGCGAGAAGGTATTCTACTCCCTCTTCCCCCCATCTTGAGTCTAGAATCTCTGTGACCTCGTTGATGGGCTCCCCCTCTGGCGACCCCCCCTGCGCGGTCCTTTCCCCGAGCGGGCTCGGTGCCGTCCCTGGCTCCTGAAATCTGTGAGGTGCCTTGTAGGGAGTGAGCACTGATCTATGGAATACCGGATGCATCCTGGATCCCTCCGGAAGTGTCAGCCGGAAAGCCACCGGATTGACCTGTGCCTCGACTTGGTAGGGCCCTAGCTGCTTATGTCTGAGCTTCTTTTTTCGCTAACGATCTGGCCGGCACTGCCTGGGCTGCCAACCAAACCCAGTCTCCCACCTGTATTTCTTCCCCAACCCTCCTGTGTCTGTCAGCCTGCAGTTTGTATGCGTGCTTAGCTAGCTCTAACTGCCTTCGAAGCTGTTCGTGGACCTCCTGCAACTCTGACGCGAAGGCGTCCGCTGCCTGTGGCTCCCCCTCCCCCACTCTCTCTAATCCCGAGAAGGTACTGGGATGCCTCCCATTGTTGGCGAAGAACGGCGTCACCCCCGTGGACACGTGCTTCGTGTTGTTGTAGGCGAACTCGGCGAGAGGCAGGTAGTCCACCCACGTTGCAGGCTGCTGATTTGCGTAACATCTCAGGTACTGCTGCATGATGGCATTGACCCACTCCGCTTGTCCGTTGGTCTGCGGGTGTCTCACCAACGCTAGGTTGATCTTGACGTTCAGGATGCCCATCAGCTTCTGCCAGAAGTTCGAGATGAACTGTCACCCCCGGTCGGACAGTATAGACCGTGGCAGACCGTGAACCTTGAACACGTGATCTATGAACAGTTTGGCGGTCTGTTCCGCCGTTGCCACCTTCGCACACGGAATGAAATGTGCCATTTTGGTTGACAAGTCCACCACCACTAGCACTGCTGTCTTGCCCCTCGAGCACCCACGGTTCGAGCGGAGTTTGCAGCGGTTCCAGCAGTCCCGCCGGCGGTTTATGCACTGGCTTAGCCCTCTGGCAGGTGTCGCACCTCGCGACGTAATCCGCAACTTCCCCCCGCATCTTGGGCCACCAGAAGTCTCTGGCGACTAATTCTATCGTCTTCTCTGTGCCAAAGTGCCCGGCGGTGGGTGCGTCGTGCAACTGCTGCAGTACCTTAGCGCGGAGTTCGTCTCCCGGCACGTAAAGGGCCCCTTTGTGGATGAGCAACCCTTCGCGTATCTGGAACTCGTCGCCCTTCGCCGTGCCCCTGTGCACCTCCTCCATCTTCGCTCGTGCGAAGGAGTCTTCCTGCAGCGCGCGACGTACAGCATCCAGGTCTACGGTTGCCGAAGCGCACGCCCACGCTTCTGGTGCGAAAATGTGCTTGGCCGCCGCTGGCGTCGCCTCCTCGAGGTATTGTGGCTTCCTGGACAGTGCATCCGCCATGACGTTGTTGTCACCTGGGACGTACTCTATCCTGAAGTCGAAGTCCGCAAAGAACTCCGCCCAACGTATGTGCCTCTGGTTCAGGAACCTCGCCATGCGCCAGTACTCCAGATTCTTATGGTCCGTGCGGACCTGCACTGTGTGTTTGGCTCCGATCAGGAAGTGCCTCCACGCCTTGAATGCTGCATGAATGGCAAGCAACTCCCTGTCCCAGATGGTGTAGTTCTGCTCCGACTTGCTGAGCTTCCTGGAGTAGAAGGCGCACGGCCTCCAATCCCCATGCGGGTCTTGCTGCAACAGGACTGCTCCCACGGCCCTATCTGAGGCGTCTGTTTCAACCCTCATCGGTTGGCTGGGATTTACATGCAGTAGCTGCTCTTCGGACGAGAAGAGACGCTTGAGTTTCTGAAAGGACTGCTCCGCCTGCTCCGTCCAGATGAACTTCTTCTTCTTGGAGCTGAGCGTGTCGGTAATGGCCGCCGTCTGCATCGCGAACCCCTTGATGAACTTGCGATAGAAGTTGGCAAAGCCGACAAACCGCTGGACCTCCTTCCGGTTGCGCGGGCTCTTCCAGTCCAACACTGCGCGAACCTTGGCGCTGTCCATGGCGAGCCCCTTGTCCGACAATTTGTAGCCCAGGAAATCCACCTCCGTCATGTCGAACTGGCACTTCTCCAGCTTGGCGTACAGTCTATGCTCCTGTAGTCTTTGCAGAACTTCCTTGACGTCTCGGTCGTGAACCTCCTGCGATTCTGAAAATATCAGGATGTCGTCCAGGAAGCAGACACACTTCTTGTAGAGGAGCCCTGCTAACACGTGATGCATGAAAGCTTGAAAACAGTGGGAACCATTTTGTAATCCAAATGGCATAACTCTGTATTCGTAGGTGCCCAGGGGCGTGAACATGGCCGTCTTCCACTCGTCGCCCTCCCGTATGCGAATAAGGTTGTACGCCCCTCGCAGGTCCAACTTGGTGAAGACGCGTCCTTTGCGCACCGTCGCGAGGAGGTCGTCTATCTTGGGCATGGGGAAAGCCGTGGGCTTGGTTTTCGAGTTCAAAATTCTATAGTCCACCACAAGTCTTTTTTGGGGCGTGTCTGTCAGAGCTGCTTCCAGATCCTAGCTCACAGAGGATCACGCTAGCCAGTGGTCACTTTGTAAAAGTCTTTATTGAGTTACAGTTTCCATTCTCAAGCTGCTGCGTGCAGCTCTACGTCTTAAGGGTTAGACCGGCGAAGCTCCGTCTGAGTCCCCGCCTCTTGTACACCAACTTAATAGCCTAGCCTTACTCCACCTTTTCCTCCTGACCGTTCTTCTCTGGGTCCCTCTGCCCCCCATGGTCTCTTCCTTCCGGGACTCTTCTGACGCTGACCCGCCAGACCCCTCTGTCTCCTTACGGCGGGCTTTAGGACCTGGTTCCCTTTCCGGGCTGCTTACTGTGCCGCCTTCCTGTGCATTTGAACTTGGCGCGCGCGCCCAACCTCCCACTTTCCGTTTGACCGTTTCTTCTCTCTCCGATGGAGGTGTGGCCACTCCTGACTCATGTCCTCCCCCCTGCGGCGAGCCGCCAGATCCCGATGCCTGGCACCCTTCCTCCCCACTGCGCTCTGTTGGGGATGTTGGCCCTGATTTCCAACTGCTGCTCTCTGAACCCCCTTTTGTCCCTTCTTCCTGGGGTGTCCCCCTAAGCTCCCCCCTTGCTCTGGGCACTGGCGCTCCTTTCTGTGAATCTTCCGATTCACTGGAAAGACTCGGAGATCTCGGGTCGTCGTCATCGCTCATCTTTCCTTCAGACTCCTCCCCTTCACTCTCTGTTTCCTCCCTTGCCCTCGCCTCTGCTCCTGAACCCCTGACAGTGTCCTTTTTCTTCACAAAGAATACGGGACTGCCCCCCACTGCCTTGGACTCCCGGATGAACCCGCGCTCCAAATTATGATCTATGAACTCCCTGAGCTCCTGTAGCTCATCTTCAGAAATGGAATACAGTTTCCCTGTCGGCAGCGTCGCCCCTGGCAGGAGATCAATCTTGCAGTCATAGGGCCTGTGAGGAGGTAGCTTGTCCGCCTCCTTCTCGCAGAAAACCTCCAAAAATTCTGCGTACTTGTGGGGGACTGCTTGCAGCGTGCCTAATTGCAGCTGTGTGTCCTCTTCTTTCCCCCTCCGGTCTGGGCAGGATGCAGTGTTCTGCACAGTAAGAGGAGCCGAAAGTTAGTTGCCGCTGGTACCAAGCCAACGTTGGACTGTGCCTGTCCAGCCAACTCATGCCCAATACTACAGGCGTGTCCGACAGTTGGATGACATTAAAGCTGATGACTTCCCTGTGATTTCCAATTTGCATCACCATCGGTGGCGTTTGCTTCACCACCTGCCCCCCTAGCAATTCCCTGCCATCCACCGTGACAACCTTCAGGGGCAGCGTGGCTGGCAGTAGGGTTATATTGTGCTGCTCGATGAAATCCTGTCCTATAAAGTCTGCGTTGCTACCAGAGTCAATGGTAATTGGCACTTCCATTGTGAGTCCAATGGGTAGCTGGAGCGATGCAGTGAGCTGCACTACTGGTTTGGGTGGGAGGGGGTCTGTGGGCTGCAAAATCTCTGGGGACTGCTTCACTGACTTGTCTGGCTGGGCCCCAGTGCCTCTGTTTCCAGCCAGACTCCGTCGTTTCCCCGCTGTGGTTCTCTCTGCTGAGTTGCTTCTGTTACCGTCGCGGAGGCTGCAGTGTGCTTGTGGAGCCTCTGGGGACACTCTTTCGCCATTTGCTGAGGACTGTCACAGAGGTAGCACTTCCTGTTCCCTCTAGGAGGCTTCGCTTTGACTGCTCCCGGTGCTAGGGCTCTGGTTGCTGACTGAGCCCTGGCACCTCCAGCTCCATGGGTTCCCCTCCTCCTCCTGGCGGAGGCGTGGATTGCGTACGCACTGCATCCCTGGGAAAGAAGGAAGGCGCTCTTGCCGACTCGCATCCTCCACGCCCTTCGTCTCTGCTCCATGGACGTTCTTCTAGACGCACCCCCATCGTCAGCGCCCTCTGAACGATCTCCTGAGTGCTCCGAGGTCTCTCCCCCCTCGTAATTTTGTCTTTTACCGCACTGTTCAACCCTTCCCAGAAAAGGTCTCTGACTGGAGCTGAATCTTTGTCCCATTCCAGGGCACTGACCAGTGCAAAAAAGCGGGAATGATACTGCCTCACACTGGCCCTCCCTTGTTTCAGCCCATGTATCTCTTTTCTGGCGATATCAACGTCTATATTTGATAAAAAACACGAATCCATCGCTTTAATGAAGGCATCCGCACTTCAGAGCGCCGGATCCTTATCTCTCCACAGATTGCACAGCCACGCTTTAGCGTCTCCATGCAAATGGGATAGAATAAACCCCACCTTCTCTTGCTCATCTCTAAAGTCTTTGTCCAGCAGTTGCAGCGCAAACTGCACATCTGCTCGGAAGTTGGGGTACTGCTGTAAATTCCCATCGAAATGAGATACAAGGCTGCCTCCTCTTCTCCCCAGCCCAATTCCCTCCGATTTTGGTCCCGCTTGCCCCTGCTTTGTAAGCACTTCTGTCAGGGGTTCAGGAGCAGAGGCACAGGAAAGGGAGGAAACAGAGAGCGAGGGGGAGGAATCCGAAGGCAATATGAGCGAGGACAGCGGCCCGAGATCTCTGAGTCTTTCCAGTGAATCGGAAGATTCACAGAAAGGGGCACCAGTGGTCAGAGCAAGGGGGGGCCTAGGGGGACACCCCAGGAAGAAGGGACCAGAGGGGACTCAGAGAGCAGCAGTTGGAAATCGGGACCAGCTTCCCCACCAGAGCGCAGTAGGGGGGAGGGGTCCCAGGTATCGGGATCAGGCGGCTTGCCGCAAGAGGGAGGGGATGAGGCAGGATTGGCCACACCTCCATCGGGGAGCGAGGAAACGGTCAAGAGGAAGGTTGGAGGCTGGGCGCGCGCGCCAAGTTCAAATGCACAGGAAGGCGGCACAGTAAGCAGCCAGGAAAGGGAGCCAGGCCTAAAGCCCGCCGCAAGGAGGGAGAAGAGTCCGGGGGGTCAGCGTCGGAAGAGTCCAGGAAGGAGGAGACCACGGGGGGCAGAGGGACCCAGAGAAGGAAGGAAAGGCGGAAGAGGTGGAGTAAGGCTAGAGTATTAAGTTGGTGTACAGGAGGCGGAGACTCAGACGGAGCTTCGCCAGTCTAGCTTCTAAGACTTAGAGCTGCCCGCTGCGGCTTGAAAATGGAAACTGTAACTCAATAAATACTTTTGTACAGAACTGCCGGCTAGCGTGGTCCTCTGTGAGCTGGGACCTGGAAGCGGCTCTGACAACTTCCAACCTGACTTGGAGATCCTTGTAGGCGGCAGCTGCTTCCTCCTCCCTCTTCCTGGATGCGAGTATCTCGGCGTTTAGTTGTGTCACTGCATTTTGCAGGGCTGCTATCTGCTGTTCAGTATTCATCTCGTCCGACTTTCGTGAGCTCGTGAAGCACCAATCCTCACCCCTCGCTGCGCCCACTCATGCTGCGAGGCTTTTGGTGCAAAAGTGGAGACGCAGCTTACTGTCAGGGCTGCTTCCAGGTCCCAGCTCACAGAGGACCACGCTAGCCGGCAGTACTGTACAAAAGTCTTTATTGAGTTACAGTTTCCATTTCCAAGCCGCAGTGCGCAGCTCTACGTCTTAGAAGCTAGACCGGCGAAGCTCCGTCTGAGTCTCCGCCTCCTGTACACCAACTTAATACTCTAGACTTACTCCACCTCTTCCGTCTTTCCTTCCTCCTCTGGGTCCCTCTGCCCCCCGTGGTCTCTTCTTTCCTGGACTCTTCTGACGCTGACCTCCCGGACTCTTCTCCCTCCTTGCGGCGGGCTTTAGGACCTGGCTCCCTATCCGGGCTGCTTACTGTGCCGCCTTCCTGTGCATTTGAACTTGGCGCGCGCGCCCAGCCTTCAACCTTCCTCTTGACCGTTTCCTCGCTCCCCGATGGAGGTGTGGCCAATCCTGACTCATGCCCTCCCGCTTGCGACGAGCCGCCTGATCCCGATACCTGGGACCCCTCCTCCCTACTGCACTCTGGTGGGGAAGCTGGTCCCGATTTCCAACTGCTGCTCTCTGAGTCCCCTCTGGTCTCTTCTTCCTGGGGTGTCCCCCTAGGCTCCCCCCTTGCTCTGACCACTGGCGCCGCTTTCTGTCATCGCTCATTTTTCCTTCGGATTCCTCCCCCTCGCTCTCTGTTTCCTCCCTTTCCTGTGCCTCTGCTCCTGAACCCCTGACAATGTCACTCTGCGATTTTTCCAAAATCACCAATTTGAAATGAGCACAATCAGAGCTTTATCATCTTTTTATGTGGATGGAACCCAAAGGATCCTTTTGCTTTCCTTTGGGGTGATTTGGAGCACACCCAAATAACACCATGCGAAAAGATGGTCTTGTGTTATTTTTGTCTCATTGCACACACTTTGCGATTTCTGTGTCAATGTGCATTAAGAGCTAAGAACACGACATGAAGTAACCGCAATCCAAGATTATTCTTTCTATGTAGCTCGCACCCAAAACAACCTTTTTGGCTTTGTTTAGGGTTCTTACACTACTTTGCTATGTGAGTGAATGAACACCGAAAGGGCAATCGAAGCTTATTCGTACTTTTTCTATTGAGATTTTACCATATGTTTACTTATGCTTGATTTGGGCTGGTAACAAACATGTCACTCAGGGATTTTTGGTTAAATGTGCATTCCAACCCCAAATTCACCTACTTGAAATAAGCCCAATCAGAGCTTTATTATCGTCTATTTATGTAGATGGAACGCAAAACACCTTTTTGCTTTGGTTTTGGTGTGATTCTGGCGCACACCCAAATAACACCATACGAATAGAAAAAAGCCCAATCAAAGCTTATTCGGCTTCTTTCTACGAATATGGAAGCAAAAAGATGGTGTGTTATTTTGGTCTCATTGCACACACTTTGCGATTTCTGTGTCAATGTGTATTAAAAGCAAAGTACACGACATGAAGTAAGCGCAATCCAAGATTATTCTTTCTATGTGGATCGCACCCAAAACAACCTTTTTGGCTTTGTTTAGGGTTCTTACACTTTACTTTGCTATGTGGGTGAATGAACACCGAAAGGGCAATCGAAGCTTATTCGTCCTTTTTCTATTGAGATGTTACCATATGTTTACCTATGCTTGATTTGGCCTGGTAACAAACATGTCACTCTGCGATTTTTGAGTGAATGGTATTCTAACCCCAAAAACACCAACTCGAAGTAAGACAATCAGAGCTTTATTATCTCCTTTTTATGTAGATGGAAAGCAAAACACCTTATTCTTTCTATGTAGCTCGCACCCAAAACAACCTTTTTGGCTTTGTTTAGGGTTCTTACACTTTACTTTGCTATGTGGGTGAATGAACACCGAAAGGGCAATTCAAGCTTATTCGTACTTTTTCTATTGAGATGTTAGCATATGTTTACATATGCTTGATTTGGGCTGGTAACAAACATGTCTGTCAGGGGTTCAGGAGCAGAGGCGAGGGCAAGGGAGGAAACAGAGAGCGAGGGGGAGGAGTCCGAAGAAAAAATGAGTGATGACAACGACCCGAGATCTACGAGTCTTTCCAGTGAATCGGAAGATTCACAGAAAGGAGCGCCAGTGGCCAGAGCAAGCGGGGAGCCTAGGGGGACACCCCAGGAAGAAGGGACCAGAGGGGGTTCAGAGAGCAGCAGTTGGAAATCGGGGCCAGCGTCCCCAACAGAGCGCAGTGGAGAGGAAGGGCGCCAGGTATCGAGCTCCGGCGGCTCGCCGCAGGGGGGAGGGTATGAGTCAGGAGTGGCCACACCTCCATCGGGGAGCGAAGAAACGGTCGAGGGGAAAGTGGAAGGTTGGGCGCGCGCGCCAAGTTCAAATGCACAGGAAGGCGGCGCAGTAAGCAGCCCGGAAAGGGAGCCAGGTCCTAAAGCCCGACGCAAGGAGACAGAAGGGTCCGGGGGGTCAGCGTCAGAAGAGTCCAGGAAGGAAGAGACCACGGGGGGCAGAGGGACCCAGAGAAGAACGGTCAGGCGGAAAAGGTGGAGTAAGGCTAGGGTATTAAGTTGGTGTACAGGAGGCGGGGACTCAGACGGAGCTTCGCCGGTCTAGCTTATAAGACGTAGGGCTGCACGCGGCAGCTTGGAAATGGAAACTGTAACTCAATAAAGACTTTTATAAAGTGAACGCTGGCTAGCGTGATCCTCTGTGAGCTAGGATCTGGGAGCAGCTCTGACAATGTCACTCAGCGATTTTTGGTAAAATGTGCATTCTAACCCAAAAACATCAACTTGAAATAAGCCCGATCAAAGCTTTATTATCGTCTATTTATGTAGATGGAACGAAAAACACCTTTTTGCTTTGGTTTTGGTGTGATTCTGGCGTACACCCAAATAACACCATGTGAATTGAAAAAAGCCCAATCAAAGCTTATTCGTCTTCTTTCTACGCATAAGGAAGCAAAAAGATGGTGTGGTCCCATTGGACACACTTTGCGATTTTTGTGTCAATGTGTATTAACAACAAAGAACACGACATGAAGTAAGCGCAATCCAAGATTATTCTTTCTATGTAGCTCGCACCCAAAACAACCTTTTTGGCTTTGTTTAGGGTTCTTACACTTTACTTTGCTATGTGAGTGAATGAAAACCGAAAGGGCAATCGAAGCTTATCCGTCCTGTCAGGGGTTCAGGAGCAGAGGCGAGGGCAAGGGAGGAAACAGAGAGTGAAGGGGAGGAGTCCGAAGGAAAGATGAGCGATGACGACGACCCGAGATCTCCGAGTCTTTCCAGTGAGTCGGAAGATTCACAGAAAGGAGCGCCAGTGGCCAGAGCAAGGGGGGAGCTTAGGGGGACATCCCAGGAAGAAGGGACAAAAGGGGGTTCAGAGAGCAGCAGTTGGAAATCGGGGCCAACATCCCCAACAGAGCGCAGTGGGGAGGAAGGGCGCCAGGCATCGGGATCAGGCGGCTCGCCGCAGGGGGGAGGACATGAGTCAGGAGTGGCCACACCTCCATCGGAGAGAGAAGAAACAGAGAGCGAGGGAGAGGAGGCAGAAGAAAGGATGAGTGATGACGACGACCCGAGATCTCCGAGTCTTTCCAGTGAATCGGAAGATTCACAGAAAGGAGCACCAGTGGCCAGGGCAAGGGGGGAGCCTAGGGGGACACCCCAGGAGGAAAGGGCCAGAGGGAGCTCAGAGGGGAGCAGTTGGAAATCGGGACCAGCGTCACCAACAGAGAGCAGGGGAGAGGAAGGGAGTCAGGTATCAAGCGCTGGCAGCTCACAACAGGAGGGAGGGCACGAGTCAGGAGTGGCCACACCTCCATCAGGGAGCGAAGAAACGGTCAGACGGAAAGTGGAAGGTTGGGCGCGCGCGCCAAGTTCAAATGCACAGGAAGGTGGCGCAGTAAGCAGCCCGGAAAGGGAGCCAGGTCCTAAAGCCTGGCGCAAGGAGACAGAAGGGTCCGGGGGGTCAGCATCAGAAGAGTCCCGGAAGGAAGAGACCCCGGGGGGCAGAGGGACCCAGAGGAGAACAGTCAGGCGGAAAAGGTGGAGCAGGGCTAGGATATTAAGTTGGTGCACAAGGGGCGGAGACTCAGACGGAGCTTCGCCGATCTAAACATAAGACGTAGAGTTGCACGCAGCAGCTTGAGAATGGAAACTGTAACTCAATAAAGACTTTACTTAATGATCGCTGGCTAGCGTGATCCTCTGTGAGCTAGGATCGGGGAGCAACTCTGACAGTTTCGAACTACATAGAAAACAGAATCTTGGATTGCGCTTACTTCATGTGGTTAGCTCTTAATGCACATTGACACAGAAATCGCAAAGTGTGTTCAATGAGACCACACCATCTTTTCGCTTCCATATGCGTAGAAAGCAGACGAATAAGCTTTGATTGGACTTTTTTCAATTCGGATGGTGTTATTTGGGTGTGCGCCAGAATCACACCAAAACCAAAGCCAAAAGGTGTTTTGGGTTCCATCTACATAAAAAGAAGAAAATAAAGCTCTGATTGGGCTTATTTCAAGTTGGTGCTTTTGGGGTTAGAATGCACATTCACCCAAAAATCGCTGAGTGACATGTTTGTTACCAGCCCAAATCAAGCATATGTAAACATATGGTATAATCTCAATAGAAAAAGTACGAATAAGCTTGAATTGCCCTTTCGGTGTTCATTCACCCACATAGCAAAGCAAAGTGTAAGAACCCTAAACAAAGCTGTCAGGGTTGCTTCCAGATCCTAGCCCACAGAGGATCACGCCAGCCAGCGATCATTAAATAAAAGTCTTTATTGAGTTACAGTCTCCATTCTCAAGCTGCTGCGTGCAACTCTACGTCTTATGCTTAGATCGGCGAAGCTCCGTCTGAGCCTCCGCCCCTTGTGCACCAACTTAATATCCTAGCCCTGCTCCACCTTTTCCGCCTGACAGCTCTCCTCTGGGTCCCTCTGCCCCCCTGGGTCTCTTCCTTCCGGGATTCTTCTGATGCTGACTCCCCGGACCCTCCTGTCTCCTTGCGCCGGGCTTTAGGACCTGGCTCCCTTTCCGGGCTGCCTACTGCGCCACCTTCCTGTGCATTTGAACTTGGCGCGCGCGCCCAACCTTCCACCTTCCGTCTAACCGTCTCTTCGCTCCCCGATGGAGGTGTGGCCACTCCTGACTCGTGCCCTCCCTCCTGTTGTGAGCTGCCAGCGCTTGATACCTGACTGCCTTCCTCTCCCCTGCTCTCTGTTGGTGACGCTGGTCCCGATTTCCAACTGCTCCCCTCTGAGTCCCCTCTGGCTCTATCTTCCTGGGGTGTCCCCCTAGTCTCCCCCCTTGCCCTGACCACTGGTGCTCCTTTTTGTGAATCTTCTGATTCACTGGAAAGACTCGGAGATCTCGGGTCGTCGTAATCACTCATCCTTTCTTCTGCCTCCTCCCCCTCGCTCTCTGTTTCCTCCCTTGCCCTCGCCTCTGCTCCTGAACCCCTGACATCCATCCCCCCCTCGAAGCCCCCTCTTCCCCCCTCCCCTCCTTCCGGTGCGGGAGCTGGGTGCTGCCGTGTCAAGGGGACGAATGTCGGGTACAGTTCGCTTCCCGTGGCGGGCCTCCATCTGAATTCTTCCGGTTCTTCCTCCCTGCTCTCGTCGACTACGGTCACCTCTGCTTCCATCTCTGTGCCGCCGTGCTCGAAACCCGGGTCGTCCCCGAAAACGTCCATGTCCGTCTCTCCCTCGCTTCCTTCTGGAGACGTTGCTCGTCCTGGACCCTCCAGCCACTTTCTGCGCCACTGCTCCTCTGGTCGATCATCCCACCAATACGAGGGTTCTGAAGCAGATCCCGAGGGTGACCCCTCCGGGGAACGGGCGTCTCGTGGCGGTTCCTCATCCGAGTCGAACCCCCGGAACGTGCTGGTTGAAAGCGTGGGCGTGAAAAGCCAGTCGTCGAAAAAGTCCGCTGGCATTGGCCTATGTGGGAAGAGGGCATGAAACTCTTCCTTGAGCAGAGGTTCGTCTAAAGCGTAGCCCGGCACCCAGCTGTTGGCACTGGCCGGGGTGCCCTCCTTAGCGAGAAGGTATTCTACCCCCTCTTCCCCCCATCTGGAGTCCAAAATCTCCGTGACTTCGTTGATGCTCACCTCCTGTGCCACTCCCCTTTGCCCGGTTTCCTCTCGGAGCGGACTCGGCGCCGTTCCTGGTTCTTGAAACCTGTGCGGTGCCTTGTAGGGAGTGAGCACCGATCTGTGGAACACCGGATGCATCCTGGAACCTTCCGGAAGCGCCAGCCTGAAAGCCACCTGGTTGACCTGCTCGTCGACTTGGTAGGGCCCCAGTTGTTTATGCCCTAGTTTCTTCTTCGCCAACGACCTGGCCGGCACTGCTTGGGCAGCTAACCAGACCCAGTCTCCCACCTGGATCTCTTCGCCAACCCTTCTGTGTTTGTCCGCCTGTACCTTGTATGCGTGTTTAGCCAGCTCCAGGTGCCGCCGCAGCTGATCGTGGATCTCCTGCAACTCCGACGCGAACGCATCTGCTGTCTGCGGCTCCTCCTCCCCCCGTCTTTCCAGTCCCGGGAAGGTTCTGGGGTGCCTCCCGTTGTTGGCGAAGAACGGCGTGACCCCCGTGGACACGTGCTTCGTGTTGTTGTAGGCGAACTCGGCGAGAGGCAGGTAATCCACCCACGTCGCCGGCTGTTGATTTGCATAGCATCTCAGGTACTGCTGCATGATGGCATTGACCCGCTCCGCTTGCCCGTTGGTCTGCGGGTGTCTGGCCGACGCCAGGTTGATCTTGACGTTGAGGAAGCCCATCAGCTTCTGCCAGAAGTTCGAGATGAACTGCCGCCATCGGTCGGACAGAATAGACCGCGGCAGACCGTGAACCTTGAACACGTGATCTATGAACAGTTTGGCGGTTTGTTCCGCCGTGGCCACCTTGGCACACGGAATGAAATGTGCCATCTTGGAGAACAAGTCCACCACCACCAGCACAGCCGTCTTGCCCCTCGAACTGGGCAGATCCGTGACAAAGTCTAGGGCCACTCTCTCCCATGGTTCGCACGGAGTTTGCAGCGGTTCCAGCAGTCCGGCCGGCGGTTTGTGTACTGGTTTGGCCCTCTGGCAGGTGTCACACCTCGCCACGTAGTCCGCGACTTCCCCTCTCATTCCGGGCCACCAGAAGTCTCTGGCGACTAATTCCACTGTCTTCTCCTTGCCAAAGTGCCCGGCAGTGGGCGCGTCGTGCAGCTGCTGCAGTACCTTGGCACGAAGTTCGTCTCCCGGCACGTAGATGGCCCCTTTATGGAGGGGCAATCCATCTCGCAGTTGGAACTCGTCGGTCGCTGCCGTGCCCCTGTGCACGTCTGCCATCTTAGCTTGCGCGAAAGAGTCATCCTGCAAAGCTCGTCGCACCGCCTCCAGGTCAACTGTCGCCGCAGCGCACGCCCACACTGTCGGTGCGAAGATGTGCATGGCGGTAGCTGGCGTTGCCTCCTCCAGATACTGTGGCTTCCGGGAGAGCGCATCCGCCATGACGTTGGTGTCCCCCGGGACATACTCAATGCGGAAGTCGAAGTTAGCAAAGAACTCAGCCCAACGTATTTGCCTCTGGTTCAGGAACTGTGCCGTGCGCCAGTGCTCCAGATTCTTGTGGTCTGTGCAGACCTGCACCGTGTGCTTGGCTCCGATCAGGAAGTGCCTCCATGCTTTGAATGCTGCATGAATAGCCAGCAACTCCCTGTCCCAGATGGTGTAGTTCTGTTCGGACTTGCTGAGCTTCCTGGAGTAAAACGCTCCCGGCCTCCAAACCCCCTGCGGGTCTTTCTGCATCAGGACTGCTCCGACGGCCCTGTCTGAGGCGTCTGTTTCAACCCTCATCGGCCTGCTGGGGTTGACATGAAGCAGCTGTTCTTCCGACGTGAAGAGACGCTTGAGTGCCTGAAAGGACTGCTCCGCCTGCGCTGTCCAGATGAACTTCTTTTTCTTGGAGCTGAGCGTGTCCGTGATGGCCGCTGTCTGCATAGCAAAGCCTTTGATAAACTTGCGATAGAAGTTCGCGAAGCCGACAAACCGTTGGACCTCCTTCCGGTTGCGTGGGCTCTTCCAATCCAACACCGCTCGAACCTTGGCGCTGTCCATGGCGAGCCCCTTGTCAGACAACTTGTAGCCCAGGAAATCCACCTCCGTTACATCGAATTGGCACTTCTCCAGCTTGGCGTACAGCCTATGTTGCTGCAGCCTGCTCAGCACTTCCCTGACGTGTCTGTCATGCTCCTGCTGCGATTCCGAAAAGATCAGGATGTCATCCAAGAAACAGACGCACGTCTTGTAGAGGAGCCCCTCCAACACGTGATGCATGAAAGCTTGAAAAACGTGGGAGCCATTTTGCAATCCAAAAGGCATAACTCTATATTCGTAGGTGCCCAGGGGCGTGAACATGGCTGTCTTCCACTCATCTCCTTCCCGCATGCGAATGAGGTTGTACGCCCCTCGCAGGTCCAACTTGGTGAACACGCTGCCCTTGCGTACTTTTGTGAGGAGGTCGTCGATTCGGGGCATGGGGAAGTCCGATGGCTTGGTCACACTGTTCAAAATGCGGTAGTCCACTACGAGTCTTTTTTGGGGCGTGTCTCGCTTCTTAACAAAGAATACCGGACTGCCCCCCGCCGCCCTGGACTCTCGGATAAAACCGCGCTCCAAATTATGATCTATGAACTCTTTGAGTTCCTGCAGTTCGTCCTCAGACATGGAATACAGCTTCCCTTTGGGCAGCGCCGCCCCCGGCAGCAGGTCAATTTTGCAGTCATATGGTCTGTGGGGGGGTAGCCTGTCTGCCTCCTTCTCGCAGAAAACCTCCAAAAATTCTGCGTACTTGTGGGGAACCGCTTGCAGCGTGCCGAGCTGCAGCTGTGACTCCTCTTCCTCCCCTTCCTGCTGGGGCACGATGCAGTGTTCATCGCAAAAGGAAGAGCCGAAGGTCAGCTGCCTCTGGTACCAAGCCAGCGTCGGGCTGTGCTTATCCAGCCAACTCATGCCCAATACAATGGGCGTGTCCGATAGTTGAGTGACGTTGAAGCTGATGACTTCCCTGTGATTCCCAAGTCGCATCACCATTGGCGGCGTCTGCTTCACCACTTGCCCCCCCCAGCAGCTCCCTGCCATCCACCGTGACTACCTGCAGGGGCAGCGTGGCAGGCAGCAACTGTATAGCGTGCCGGTCGACAAATTCCTGCCCTATAAAGTCCGCATTGCTTCCGGAATCGATGGTGATTGGCACGTCCATGGCGATTCCATTGGGCAGCTGGAGAGATGCGGTGAGCCTTACCACTGGTTTGGGCGGGAGGGGGTCCATGGGCTGTAAAATCTCTGGGGACTGCTTCACTGAGACGTCTGGCTGGGCCCCAGTGCCTCTTCCTCCAGCCAGACTGCGTCGTTTCCCTGCTGTGGTTCTCCTTGCTGCGTTGCTCCAGTTACCATTGCTGAGGCTGCAGTGTGCTTGTGGAGCCTCCGGGGACACTCTTTCGCCATATGCCCTGGCTCCTCACAGATGTAGCACTTCCTGTTCCCTCTAGGAGGCTTCGCTTTCACTGTTGCCGGTGTTAGGGCTCTGGTTGCTGACTGAGCCCTTGCCCCTCCCACCTCCATCGGTTCTGCCCCTCCTCCAGGCGGAGGCGTGGAGTGCGCACGCGCTGCTTCTCTGGGAAGGAAGGAGGAGCCCCTGGGTGGTTCGCGCCCTCCGCGCCCTTCGTCCCTGCTCCATGGGCGTTCTTCCAGCCGCACCCCCACCGCCAGCGCCCTCTGAACGACCTCCTGCGTGGTCCGGGGTCTCTCCCCCCTCGCAATCTCATCTTTAATCGAGCTGTGCAAGCCCTCCCAAAACAGGTCTCTGACAGGGGCCGAATCTCTGTCCCATTCCAGGGCACTGACCAAAGCGAAAAAGCGGGCATGGTACTGTCTTACGCTGGCCCTCCCTTGCCTTAGTCCATGCACCTCCTTCCGGGCAAGATCCACGTCAATGCTTGATAAAAAACACCCATCCATCGCTTTAATAAAGGCGTCCGCATTTTGGAGCGCAGGATCCTTATCTCTCCACAAATTGCGCAGCCATGCTTTAGCGTCTCCATGCAAATGGGACATAATGAACCCCACCTTCTCTTGTTCATCTCTAAAGTCTTTGTGCAACAGTTGCAGTGCACACATTACGTCTGCTCTAAAGTTGGGGTACTGTTGCAAATTCCCATCGAAGTGAGAGACCAGACCGCCTGTGCGTCTCCCCAACCCAATCCCCTCCTGTCTCCTTGCGCCGGGCTTTAGGACCTGGCTCCCTTTCCGGGCTGCCTACTGCGCCACCTTCCTGTGCATTTGAACTTGGCGCGCGCGCCCAACCTTCCACCTTCCGTCTAACCGTCTCTTCGCTCCCCGATGGAGGTGTGGCCACTCCTAACTCGTGCCCTCCCTCCTGTTGTGAGCTGCCAGCGCTTGATCCCTGGCGCCCTTCCTCTTCCCTGCTCTCTGGCGGTGACGCTGGTCCCGATTTCCAACTGCTCCCCTCTGAGTCCCCTCTGGCTCTATCTTCCTGGGGTGTCCCCCTAGTCTCCCCCCTTGCCCTGACCACTGGTGCTCCTTTTTGTGAATCTTCTGATTCACTGGAAAGACTCGGAGATCTCGGGTCGTCGTCATCACTCATCTTTTCTTCTGCCTCCTCCCCCTCGCTCTCTGTTTCCTCCCTTGCCCTCGCCTCTGCTCCTGAACCCCTGACAAAAGCCAAAAAGGTTGTTTTGGGTGCGAGCTACATAGAAAGAATAATCTTGGATTGCGCTTACTTCATGTAGTGTTCTTAGCTCTTAATGCACATTGACACAGAATTCGCAAAGTGTGTGCAATGAAACCAAAATAACACACCATCTTTTTGCTTCCATTCGTAGAAAGCAGACGAATAAGCTTTGATGGGGCTTTTTTCAATTCGCATGGTGTTATTTGTGTGTGCGCCAGAATCACACCAAAACCAAAGCAAAAAGGTGTTTTGGGTTCCATCTACATAAAAAAAAGATAATAAAGCTCTCATTGGGCTTATTTCAAGTTGGTGTTTTGGGGGTTAGAATGCACATTTAACCAAAAATCGCTGAGTGACATGTTTGTTACCAGCCCAAATCAAGCATAAGTAAACATATGGTAAAATCTCGATAGAAAAAGGACGAATAAGCTTCGATTGCCCTTTCGGTGTTCATTCACCGACATAGCAAAGTAAAGTGTAAGAACCCTAAACAAAGCCTAACAGGTTGTTTTGTGTGCGAGCTACATGGAAAGAATAATCTTGGATTGCGGTTACATCATGTGTTCTTAGCTGTTAATGCACTGGCACAGAATTCGCAAAGTGTGTGCAATGAGACCAAAATAACACACCATCTTTTCGCTTCCATATGCGTAGAAAGAAGACGAATAAGCTTAGATTGGGTGTCAGGGGTTCAGGAGCAGAGGCGAGGGCAAGGGAGGAAACAGAGAGCGAGGGGGAGGAGGCAGAAGAAAGGATGAGTGATGACGACGACCCGAGATCTCCAAGTCTTTCCAGTGAATCAGAAGATTCACAAAGAGGAGCACCAGTGGCCAGGACAAGGGGGGAGACTAGGGGGACACCCCAGGAAGAAAGAGCCAGAGGGGACTCAGAGGGGAGCAGTTGGAGATCGGGACCCACGTCACCGCCAGAGAGTAGGGAAGAGGAAGAGCGCCAGGGAGCTAGCGCTGGCAGCTCGCAACAGGAGGGAGGGCACGAGTCAGGAGTGGCCACACCTTCATCGGGGAGCGAAGTGACGGTTAGACGGAAAGTGGAAGGTTGGGCGCGCGCGCCAAGTTCAAATGCACAGGAAGGTGGCGCAGTAGGCAGCCCGGAAAGAGAGCCAGGTCCTAAAGCCCGGCGCAAGGAGACAGGGGAGTCAGGGGGGTCAGCGTCAGAAGAATCCCGGAAGGGAGAGACCCAGGGGGGCAGAGGGACCCAGAGGAGAACTGTCAGGCGGAAAAGGTGGAGCAGGGCTAGGATATTAAGTTGGTGCGCAAGGGGCGGAGGCTCAGAAGGAGCTTCGCCGACCTAAGCATAAGGCGTAGGGTTGCACGCAGCAGCTCAAGAATGGAGACTGTAACTCAATAAAGACTTTTAATCAACAACCGCTGGCTAGCGTGATCCTCTGTGAGCTAGGATCTGGAAGTAACCCTGACAGTAAGCTCCTTCTCTTCAAATTGTGGACATCCACGACCTCGCGGAGAGGAGGGAAAGCGGGTGCCTACAAGAAAGCTCACGAACGGT
The DNA here is from genome assembly GCF_965113315.1 of Podarcis vaucheri. NCBI lineage: Eukaryota > Metazoa > Chordata > Lepidosauria > Squamata > Lacertidae > Podarcis > Podarcis vaucheri. The sequence continues at coordinate 96,643,083 of NC_138765.1, forward strand.
AGACAATATGACGGCCGAACAGCAAATAACGGAACTCAGAGACGCGGTTTCACGACTGACTGCCGAGGCGGTGGCGTCCAGGAAGAGAGAGGAGGACGCAGCGGCCGCCTACAGGGATCTCCAGGTCAGGTTGGACGTGCTTACGAAGCAGGGGCAACAGACACCCAAATCAGAGGGGATTGGGTTGGGGAGACGCACAGGCAGTCTGGTCTCGCACTTCGATGGGAATTTGCAACAGTACCCCAATTTTAGAGCAGACGTAATGTGTGCACTACAACTACTGCACAAAGACTTTAGAGATGAACAAGAGAAAGTGGGGTTCATCATGTCCCATTTGCATGGAGACGCTAAAGCATGGCTGTGCAATTTGTGGAGGGATAAGGATCCTGCGCTCCAAAATGCGGACGCCTTTATTAAAGCGATGGATGGCTGTTTTTTATCAAGCATTGACGTGGATCTTGCCCGAAGGGAGGTGCACGGACTAAGACAAGGGAGGGCCAGCGTACGGCAATATCATGCCCGCTTTTTCGCTTTGGTCAGTGCCCTGGAATGGGACAGAGATTCGGCTCCCGTCAGAGACCTTTTTTGGGAGGGCTTGAACAACTCGGTGAAAGATGAGATTGCGAGGGGGGAGAGACCCCGGACCACGCAGGAGATCGTTCAGAGGGCGCTGGCGGTGGGGGTGCGGCTGGAAGAACGTCCGTGGAGCAGGGACGAAGGGCGCAGCGGGCGCGAACCAGCCAGGGGCTCCTCCTTCCTTCCCAGAGAAGCAGCGCGTGCGCAATCCATGCCCCCAACAGCGGGAGGGGTGGAACCGATGGAGGTTGGGAGTGCAAGGGCTCAGTCAGCAGCCAGAGCCCTAGCACCGGCAGCAGTGAAAGCGAAGCCTCCTAGAGGGAACAGGAAGTGTTACATCTGCGAGGATCCAGGCCATTTGGCGAAAGAGTGTCCCCGGAGGCTCCACAAGCACACTGCAGCCTCAGCAATGGTGACTGCAGCAACGCAGCAAGGAGAACCACAGCAGGGAAACGACGATGTCTGGCTGGAAGAGGAGGCACTGGGGCCCAGCCAGACGTGTCAGTGAAGCAGTCCCCAGAGATTTTACTGCCCATGGACCCCCTCCCGCCCAAGCCAGTAGTGAGGCTCACCGCATCGCTCCAGCTACCCAATGGAATCACCATGGACGTGCCAATCACCGTCGACTCGGGAAGCAATGCAGACTTCATAGGGCAGGACTTTGTCGACCGGCACGCTATACAGTTGCTGCCTGCCGCGCTGCCACTGCAGGTTGTCACGGTGGATGGCAGGGAGCTGTTAGGGGGGCAAGTGGTGAAGCAGACGCCACCTATGGTGCTGCGGCTTGGAAATCACAAGGAGATTATCAGCTTCAACGTCACTCAACTCTCAGACACGCCTATCGTATTGGGCATGAGTTGGCTGGACAGGCACAGCCCGACGCTGGCTTGGTACCAGAGGCAGCTGACCTTCGGTTCTTCCTTTTGTGCTGAACACTGCATCATGCCCCAGCAGGAAGGGGAGCAAGAGGAGTCACAGCTGCTGCTCGGCACGCTGCAAGCGATTCCCCACAAGTACGCAGAATTTTTGGAGGTTTTCTGCGAGAAGGAGGCAGACAAGCTACCCCCCCACAGACCATATGACTGCAAGATTGACCTGCTGCCGGGGGCGGCGCTGCCCAAAGGGAAGCTGTATTCCATGTCTGAAGACGAACTGCAGGAACTCAAGGAGTTCATTGATCATAATTTGAAACGCGGTTTCATCCGAGAGTCCCAGGCAGCGGGGGGCAGTCCTGTATTCTTTGTGAAGAAGCGAGACACGCCCCAGAAAAGGCTCGTGGTGGACTACCGCATTTTGAACAGTGTCACCAAGCCGTCGGACTTCCCCATGCCCCGAATCGACGACCTCCTCGCGAAAGTACGCAAGGGCAGCGTGTTCACCAAGTTGGACCTGCGAGGGGCGTACAACCTGATTCGCATGCGGGAAGGAGATGAGTGGAAGACAGCCATGTTCACACCCCTGGGCACCTACGAATATAGAGTTATGCCTTTTGGATTGCAAAATGGCTCCCACGTTTTTCAAGCTTTCATGCATCACGTGTTGGCGGGGCTCCTCTACAAGACGTGCGTCTGTTTCTTGGATGACATCCTGATCTTTTCAGAATCGCAGCAGGAGCATGACAGACACGTCAGGGAAGTGCTGAGCAGGCTCCAGCAACATAGGCTTTACGCCAAGCTGGAGAAGTGCCAATTCGACGTGACGGAGGTGGATTTCCTGGGATACAGGTTGTCTGACAAGGGGCTCGCCATGGACAGCGCCAAGGTTCGAGCGGTGTTGGATTGGAAAAGCCCACGCAACCGGAAGGAGGTCCAACGATTTGTCGGCTTCGCGAACTTCTATCGCAAGTTCATCAAAGGCTTCGCTATGCAGACTGCAGCCATTACAGACACGCTCAGTTCCAAGAAAAAGAAGTTCATCTGGACAGCGCAGGCGGAGCAGTCCTTTCAGGCACTCAAGCGTCTTTTCGCCTCGGAGGAACAGCTGCTTCATGTCGATCCTAGCAGGCCGATGAGAGTTGAAACAGACGCCTCGGACAGGGCCGTCGGAGCAGTCCTGCTGCAGAAGGACCCGCAGGGGGTTTGGAGGCCCGGAGCGTTTTACTCCAGGAAGCTCAGCAAGTCCGAACAGAATTACACCATCTGGGACAGGGAGTTGCTGGCTATTCATGCAGCGTTCAAAGCATGGAGGCACTTCCTGATTGGAGCCAAGCACACGGTGCAGGTCTGCACGGACCACAAGAATCTGGAGCACTGGCGCACGGCACAGTTCCTGAACCAGAGGCAGATACGTTGGGCTGAGTTCTTTGCGAATTTCGACTTCCGAATAGAGTATGTCCCGGGGGACACCAACATCATGGCGGACGCGCTATCCCGTAAGCCACAGTATCTGGAGGACGCCACGCCAGCGGCCGCCATGCACATCTTCGCGCCAACAGTGTGGGCGTGCGCTGCAGCGACAGTGGACCTGGAGGCGGTGCGACAAGCGTTGCAGAATGACTCTTTCGCGCAAGCAAAGATGGCTGAGATGCGAAGGGGCACGGCAGCGACCAACGGGTTCCAGCTGAGAGATGGATTGCTCATCCGCAAAGGGGCCATCTACGTGCCGGGAGACGAACTTCGCGCCAAGGTACTGCATCAGCTGCACGACGCGCCCACTGCCGGGCACTTTGGCAAGGAGAAGACGGTGGAATTAGTCGCCAGGGATTTCTGGTGGCCCGGAATGAGAGGGGAGGTCGCGGACTACGTGGCGAGGTGCGACACCTGCCAGAGGACCAAACCAGTGCACAGACCGCCGGCCGGACTGTTGGAACCGCTGCAAACTCCGGTCGAGCCATGGGAGAGAGTCGCCCTGGACTTCGTCATGGATCTGCCCAGCTCGAGGGGCAAGACGGCCGTGCTGGTGGGGGTGGACTTGTTCTCCAAGATGGCGCATTTCATCCCGTGTGCGAAGGTGGCCACGGCGGAACAAACCGCCAAACTGTTCATAGACCACGTGTTCAAGGTTCACGGTCTGCCACGGTCTATTCTGTCCGACCGCGGGCGGCAGTTCATCTCGAACTTCTGGCAGAAGCTGATGGGCTTCCTAAACGTCAAGATCAACCTGGCGTCGGCCTGTTATGCTTTGCTATGTCGGTCAATGAACACCGAAAGGGCAATCGAAGCTTATTCGTCCTTTTTCTTTGGAGATTTTACCATATGGTTACTTATGCTTGATTTGGGCTGGTAACAAACATGTCACTCAGCGATTTTTGGTTAAATGTGCATTCTAACCCCAAAAGCACCAACCCCAAATAAGCCCAATCAGAGCTTTATAATCGTCTATTTATGTAGATGGAACCCAAAACACCTTTTTGCTCTGGTTTTGGTGTGATTCTGGCGCACACCCAAATAACACCATGCGAATTGAAAAAAGCCCAATCAACGCTTATTCGTCTGCTTTCTACGAATATGGAAGCAAAAATATGGTGTGTTATTTTGGTCTCATTGCACACACTGCGATTTCTGTGTTAATGGTGCCTTAAGAGCAAAGAACTCGACATGAAGCACAATCCAAATTTATTCTTTCTTTGTAGCTCGCACACAAAACAACCTGTTATGCTTTGCTATGTCGGTCAATGAATACCGAAAGGGCAATCGAAGCTTATTCGTCCTTTTTCTTTGGAGATTATGCTTGATTTGGGCTGGTAACAAACATGTCACTCAGCGATTTTTGGTTAAATATGCATTCTAACCCCAAAAGCACCAACCCCAAATAAGCCCAATCAGAGCTTTATAATCGTCTATTTATGTAGATGGAACCCAAAACACCTTTTTGCTCTGGTTTTGGTGTGATTCTGGCGCACACCCAAATAACACCATGCGAATTGAAAAAAGCCCAATCAACGCTTATTCGTCTGCTTTCTACGAATATGGAAGCAAAAATATGGTGTGTTATTTTGGTCTCATTGCACACACTTTGCGATTTCTGTGTTAATGGTGCCTTAAGAGCAAAGAACTCGACATGAAGCACAATCCAAATTTATTCTTTCTTTGTAGCTCGCACACAAAACAACCTGTTATGCTTTGCTATGTCGGTCAATGAATACCGAAAGGGCAATCGAAGCTTATTCGTCCTTTTTCTTTGGAGATTATGCTTGATTTGGGCTGGTAACAAACATGTCACTCAGCGATTTTTGGTTAAATGTGCATTCTAACCCCAAAAGCACCAACCCCAAATAAGCCCAATCAGAGCTTTATAATCGTCTATTTATGTAGATGGAACGCAAAACACCTTTTTGCATTTGTTTTGGTTTGATTCTGGCGCACACCCAAATAACACCATGCGAATTGAAAAAAGCCCAAAGCTTATTCGTCTTCTTTCTACGCATATGGAAGCGAAAAGATGGTGTTGTGTTATTTTGGTCTCATTGCACACACTTTGCGATTTCTTTGTTAATGGTGCCTTAAGAGCAAAGAACTCGATATGAAGCACAATCCAAGATTATTCTTTCTTTGTAGCTCGCAGACAAAACAACCTGTTAGGCTTTGCTATGTCGGTGAATGAACACCGAAAGGGCAATCGAAGCTTATTCGTCCTTTTTGTTTGGAGATTTTACCATATGTTTACATATGCTTGATTTGGGCTGGTAACAAACATGTCACTCAGCGATTTTTGGGTGAATGTGCATTCTAACCCCAAAAGCACCAACTTGAAATAAGCCCAATCAGAGCTTTATTTTCTTCTTTTTATGTAGATGGAACCCAAAACACCTTTTTGCTTTGGTTTTGGTGTGATTCTGGCGCACACCCAAATAACACCATGCGAATTGAAAAAAGCCCAATCAAAGCTTATTCGTCTTCTTTCTACCCATATGGAAGCGAAAAGATGGTGTGGTCTCATTGAACACACTTTGCGATTTCTGTGCCAGTGCATTAAGAGCTAAGAACATATGATGTAACCGCAATCCAAGATTATTCTTTCTATGTAGCTCGCACCCAAAACAACCTTTTTGGCTTTGTTTAGGGTTCTTACACTTTACTTTACTTTGCTATGTGAGTGAATGAACACCGAAAGGGCAATCGAAGCTTATTCGTCCTCTTTCTTTTGAGATTTTACCGTATGTTTACTTATGCTTGATTTGGGCTGGTAACAAACATGTCAGCGATTTTTGGTTAAATGTGCATTCTAACCCCAAAAGCACCAGTCCCAAATAAGCCCAATCAGAGCTTTATAATCGTCTATTTATGTAGATGGAACGCAAAACACCTTTTTGCTTTTGTTTTGGTTTGATTCTGGCGCACACCCAAATAACACCATGAGAATTGAAAAAAGCCCAAAGCTTATTCGTCTTCTTTCTACGCATATGGAAGCGAAAAGATGGTGTTGTGTTATTTTGGTCTCATTGCACACACTTTGCGATTTCTGTGTTAATGGTGCCTTAAGAGCAAAGAACTCGATATGAAGCACAATCCAAGATTATTCTTTCTATGTAGCTCGCAGACAAAACAACCTGTTAGGCTTTGCTATGTCGGTGAATGAACACCGAAAGGGCAATCGAAGCTTATCCGTCCTTTTTCTATTGAGATTATACCATATGTTTACATATGCTTGATTTGGGCTGGTAACAAACATGTCACTCAGCGATTTTTGGGTGAATGTGCATTCTAACCCCAAAAGCACCAACTTGAAATAAGCCCAATCAGAGCTTTATTTTCTTCTTTTTATGTAGATGGAACCCAAAACACCTTTTTGCTTTGGTTTTGGTGTGATTCTGGCGCACACCCAAATAACACCATGCGAATTGAAAAAAGCCCAATCAAAGCTTATTCGTCTTCTTTCTACCCATATGGAAGCGAAAAGATGGTGTGGTCTCATTGAACACACTTTGCGATTTCTGTGCCAGTGCATTAAGAGCTAAGAACATATGATGTAACCGCAATCCAAGATTATGCTTTCTATGTAGCTCGCACCCAAAACAACCTTTTTGGCTTTGTTTAGGGTTCTTACACTTTACTTTGCTATGTGAGTGAATGAACACCGAAAGGGCAATCGAAGCTTATTCGTCCTCTTTCTTTTGAGATTTTACCGTATGTTTACTTATGCTTGATTTGGGCTGGTAACAAACATGTCACTCAGCGATTTTTGGTTAAATGTGCATTCTAACCCCAAAAGCACCAACTTGAAATAAGCCCAATCAGAGCTTTATAATCGTCTATTTATGTAGATGGAACCCAAAACACCTTTTTGCTCTGGTTTTGGTGTGATTCTGGCGCACACCCAAATAACACCATGCGAATTGAAAAAAGCCCAATCAACGCTTATTCGTCTGCTTTCTACGAATATGGAAGCAAAAATATGGTGTGTTATTTTGGTCTCATTGCACACACTTTGCGATTTCTGTGTTAATGGTGCCTTAAGAGCAAAGAACTCGACATGAAGCACAATCCAAATTTATTCTTTCTTTGTAGCTCGCACACAAAACAACCTGTTATGCTTTGCTATGTCGGTCAATGAATACCGAAAGGGCAATCGAAGCTTATTCGTCCTTTTTCTTTGGAGATTATGCTTGATTTGGGCTGGTAACAAACATGTCACTCAGCGATTTTTGGTTAAATGTGCATTCTAACCCCAAAAGCACTAACCCCAAATAAGCCCAATCAGAGCTTTATAATCGTCTATTTATGTAGATGGAACGCAAAACACCTTTTTGCTTTTGTTTTGGTTTGATTCTGGCGCACACCCAAATAACACCATGCGAATTGAAAAAAGCCCAAAGCTTATTCGTCTTCTTTCTACGCATATGGAAGCGAAAAGATGCTGTTGTGTTATTTTGGTCTCATTGCACACACTTTGCGATTTCTGTGTTAATGGTGCCTTAAGAGCAAAGAACTCGATAATGAAGCACAATCCAAGATTATTCTTTCTATGTAGCTCGCAGACAAAACAACCTGTTAGGCTTTGCTATGTCGGTGAATGAACACCGAAAGGGCAATCGAAGCTTATCCGTCCTTTTTCTATTGAGATTATACCATATGTTTACATATGCTTGATTTGGGCTGGTAACAAACATGTCACTCAGCGATTTTTGGGTGAATGTGCATTCTAACCCCAAAAGCACCAACTTGAAATAAGCCCAATCAGAGCTTTATTTTCTTCTTTTTATGTAGATGGAACCCAAAACACCTTTTTGCTTTGGTTTTGGTGTGATTCTGGCGCACACCCAAATAACACCATGCGAATTGAAAAAAGCCCAATCAAAGCTTATTCGTCTTCTTTCTACCCATATGGAAGCGAAAAGATGGTGTGGTCTCATTGAACACACTTTGCGATTTCTGTGCCAGTGCATTAAGAGCTAAGAACATATGATGTAACCGCAATCCAAGATTATGCTTTCTATGTAGCTCGCACCCAAAACAACCTTTTTGGCTTTGTTTAGGGTTCTTACACTTTACTTTGCTATGTGAGTGAATGAACACCGAAAGGGCAATCGAAGCTTATTCGTCCTCTTTCTTTTGAGATTTTACCGTATGTTTACTTATGCTTGATTTGGGCTGGTAACAAACATGTCACTCAGCGATTTTTGGTTAAATGTGCATTCTAACCCCAAAAGCACCAACTTGAAATAAGCCCAATCAGAGCTTTATAATCGTCTATTTATGTAGATGGAACCCAAAACACCTTTTTGCTCTGGTTTTGGTGTGATTCTGGCGCACACGCAAATAACACCATGCGAATTGAAAAAAGCCCAATCAACGCTTATTCGTCTGCTTTCTACGAATATGGAAGCAAAAATATGGTGTGTTATTTTGGTCTCATTGCACACACTTTGCGATTTCTGTGTTAATGGTGCCTTAAGAGCAAAGAACTCGACATGAAGCACAATCCAAATTTATTCTTTCTTTGTAGCTCGCACACAAAACAACCTGTTATGCTTTGCTATGTCGGTCAATGAATACCGAAAGGGCAATCGAAGCTTATTCGTCCTTTTTCTTTGGAGATTATGCTTGATTTGGGCTGGTAACAAACATGTCACTCAGCGATTTTTGGTTAAATGTGCATTCTAACCCCAAAAGCACCAACCCCAAATAAGCCCAATCAGAGCTTTATAATCGTCTATTTATGTAGATGGAACGCAAAACACCTTTTTGCATTTGTTTTGGTTTGATTCTGGCGCACACCCAAATAACACCATGCGAATTGAAAAAAGCCCAAAGCTTATTCGTCTTCTTTCTACGCATATGGAAGCGAAAAGATGGTGTTGTGTTATTTTGGTCTCATTGCACACACTTTGCGATTTCTTTGTTAATGGTGCCTTAAGAGCAAAGAACTCGATATGAAGCACAATCCAAGATTATTCTTTCTATGTAGCTCGCAGACAAAACAACCTGTTAGGCTTTGCTATGTCGGTGAATGAACACCGAAAGGGCAATCGAAGCTTATCCGTCCTTTTTCTATTGAGATTATACCATATGTTTACATATGCTTGATTTGGGCTGGTAACAAACATGTCACTCAGCGATTTTTGGGTGAATGTGCATTCTAACCCCAAAAGCACCAACTTGAAATAAGCCCAATCAGAGCTTTATTTTCTTCTTTTTATGTAGATGGAACCCAAAACACCTTTTTGCTTTGGTTTTGGTGTGATTCTGGCGCACACCCAAATAACACCATGCGAATTGAAAAAAGCCCAATCAAAGCTTATTCGTCTTCTTTCTACCCATATGGAAGCGAAAAGATGGTGTGGTCTCATTGAACACACTTTGCGATTTCTGTGCCAGTGCATTAAGAGCTAAGAACATATGATGTAACCGCAATCCAAGATTATGCTTTCTATGTAGCTCGCACCCAAAACAACCTTTTTGGCTTTGTTTAGGGTTCTTACACTTTACTTTGCTATGTGAGTGAATGAACACCGAAAGGGCAATCGAAGCTTATTCGTCCTCTTTCTTTTGAGATTTTACCGTATGTTTACTTATGCTTGATTTGGGCTGGTAACAAACATGTCACTCAGCGATTTTTGGTTAAATGTGCATTCTAACCCCAAAAGCACCAACTTGAAATAAGCCCAATCAGAGCTTTATAATCGTCTATTTATGTAGATGGAACCCAAAACACCTTTTTGCTCTGGTTTTGGTGTGATTCTGGCGCACACCCAAATAACACCATGCGAATTGAAAAAAGCCCAATCAACGCTTATTCGTCTGCTTTCTACGAATATGGAAGCAAAAATATGGTGTGTTATTTTGGTCTCATTGCACACACTTTGCGATTTCTGTGTTAATGGTGCCTTAAGAGCAAAGAACTCGACATGAAGCACAATCCAAATTTATTCTTTCTTTGTAGCTCGCACACAAAACAACCTGTTATGCTTTGCTATGTCGGTCAATGAATACCGAAAGGGCAATCGAAGCTTATTCGTCCTTTTTCTTTGGAGATTATGCTTGATTTGGGCTGGTAACAAACATGTCACTCAGCGATTTTTGGTTAAATGTGCATTCTAACCCCAAAAGCACCAACCCCAAATAAGCCCAATCAGAGCTTTATAATCGTCTATTTATGTAGATGGAACGCAAAACACCTTTTTGCTTTTGTTTTGGTTTGATTCTGGCGCACACCCAAATAACACCATGCGAATTGAAAAAAGCCCAAAGCTTATTCGTCTTCTTTCTACGCATATGGAAGCGAAAAGATGGTGTTGTGTTATTTTGGTCTCATTGCACACACTTTGCGATTTCTTTGTTAATGGTGCCTTAAGAGCAAAGAACTCGATATGAAGCACAATCCAAGATTATTCTTTCTATGTAGCTCGCTTAGGCTTTGCTATGTCGGTGAATGAACACCGAAAGGGCAATCGAAGCTTATCCGTCCTTTTTCTATTGAGATTATACCATATGTTTACATATGCTTGATTTGGGCTGGTAACAAACATGTCACTCAGCGATTTTTGGGTGAATGTGCATTCTAACCCCAAAAGCACCAACTTGAAATAAGCCCAATCAGAGCTTTATTTTCTTCTTTTTATGTAGATGGAACCCAAAACACCTTTTTGCTTTTGTTTTGGTTTGATTCTGGCGCACACCCAAATAACACCATGCGAATTGAAAAAAGCCCAATCAAAGCTTATTCGTCTTCTTTCTACCCATGTGGAAGCGAAAAGATGGTGTGGTCTCATTGAACACACTTTGCGATTTCTGTGCCAGTGCATTAAGAGCTAAGAACATATGATGTAACCGCAATCCAAGATTATGCTTTCTATGTAGCTCGCACCCAAAACAACCTTTTTGGCTTTGTTTAGGGTTCTTACACTTTACTTTGCTATGTGAGTGAATGAACACCGAAAGGGCAATCGAAGCTTATTCGTCCTCTTTCTTTTGAGATTTTACCGTATGTTTACTTATGCTTGATTTGGGCTGGTAACAAACATGTCACTCAGCGATTTTTGGTTAAATGTGCATTCTAACCCCAAAAGCACCAACTTGAAATAAGCCCAATCAGAGCTTTATAATCGTCTATTTATGTAGATGGAACCCAAAACACCTTTTTGCTCTGGTTTTGGTGTGATTCTGGCGCACACCCAAATAACACCATGCGAATTGAAAAAAGCCCAATCAACGCTTATTCGTCTGCTTTCTACGAATATGGAAGCAAAAATATGGTGTGTTATTTTGGTCTCATTGCACACACTTTGCGATTTCTGTGTTAATGGTGCCTTAAGAGCAAAGAACTCGACATGAAGCACAATCCAAATTTATTCTTTCTTTGTAGCTCGCACACAAAACAACCTGTTATGCTTTGCTATGTCGGTCAATGAATACCGAAAGGGCAATCGAAGCTTATTCGTCCTTTTTCTTTGGAGATTTTACCATATGGTTACTTATGCTTGATTTGGGCTGGTAACAAACATGTCACTCAGCGATTTTTGGTTAAATGTGCATTCTAACCCCAAAAGCACCAACCCCAAATAAGCCCAATCAGAGCTTTATAATCGTCTATTTATGTAGATGGAACGCAAAACACCTTTTTGCTTTTGTTTTGGTTTGATTCTGGCGCACACCCAAATAACACCATGCGAATTGAAAAAAGCCCAAAGCTTATTCGTCTTCTTTCTACCCATATGGAAGCGAAAAGATGGTGTGGTCTCATTGAACACACTTTGCGATTTCTGTGCCAGTGCATTAAGAGCTAAGAACATATGATGTAACCGCAATCCAAGATTATGCTTTCTATGTAGCTCGCACCCAAAACAACCTTTTTGGCTTTGTTTACGGTTCTTACACTTTACTTTGCTATGTGAGTGAATGAACACCGAAAGGGCAATCGAAGCTTATTCGTCCTCTTTCTTTTGAGATTTTACCGTATGTTTACTTATGCTTGATTTGGGCTGGTAACAATCATGTCACTCAGCGATTTTTGTTTAAATGTGCATTCTAACCCCAAAAGCACCAACTTGAAATAAGCCCAATCAGAGCTTTATAATCGTCTATTTAAGTAGATGGAACCCAAAACACCTTTTTGCTTTTGTTTTGGTGTGATTCTGGCGCACACCCAAATAACACCATGCGAATTGAAAAAAGCCCAATCAACGCTTATTCGTCTGCTTTCTACGAATATGGAAGCAAAAATATGGTGTGTTATTTTGGTCTCATTGCACACACTTTGCGATTTCTGTGTTAATGGTGCCTTAAGAGCAAAGAACTCGACATGAAGCACAATCCAAATTTATTCTTTCTTTGTAGCTCGCACACAAAACAACCTGTTATGCTTTGCTATGTCGGTCAATGAATACCGAAAGGGCAATCGAAGCTTATTCGTCCTTTTTCTTTGGAGATTATGCTTGATTTGGGCTGGTAACAAACATGTCACTCAGCGATTTTTGGTTAAATGTGCATTCTAACCCCAAAAGCACCAACCCCAAATAAGCCCAATCAGAGCTTTATAATCGTCTATTTATGTAGATGGAACGCAAAACACCTTTTTGCTTTTGTTTTGGTTTGATTCTGGCGCACACCCAAATAACACCATGCGAATTGAAAAAAGCCCAAAGCTTATTCGTCTTCTTTCTACGCATATGGAAGCGAAAAGATGGTGTTGTGTTATTTTGGTCTCATTGCACACACTTTGCGATTTCTGTGTTAAGAGCAAAGAACTCGATATGAAGCACAATCCAAGATTATTCTTTCTATGTAGCTCGCACACAAAACAACCTGTTAGGCTTTGCTATGTCGGTGAATGAACACCGAAAGGGCAATCGAAGCTTATCCGTCCTTTTTCTATTGAGATTATACCATATGTTTACATATGCCTGATTTGGGCTGGTAACAAACATGTCACTCAGCGATTTTTGGGTGAATGTGCATTCTAACCCCAAAAGCACCAACTTGAAATAAGCCCAATCAGAGCTTTATTTTCTTCTTTTTATGTAGATGGAACCCAAAACACCTTTTTGCTTTGGTTTTGGTGTGATTCTGGCGCACACCCAAATAACACCATGCGAATTGAAAAAAGCCCAATCAAAGCTTATTCGTCTTCTTTCTACCCATATGGAAGCGAAAAGATGGTGTGGTCTCATTGAACACACTTTGCGATTTCTGTGCCAGTGCATTAAGAGCTAAGAACATATGATGTAACCGCAATCCAAGATTATGCTTTCTATGTAGCTCGCACCCAAAACAACCTTTTTGGCTTTGTTTAGGGTTCTTACACTTTACTTTGCTATGTGAGTGAATGAACACCGAAAGGGCAATCGAAGCTTATTCGTCCTCTTTCTTTTGAGATTTTACCGTATGTTTACTTATGCTTGATTTTGGCTGGTAACAAACATGTCACTCAGCGATTTTTGGTTAAATGTGCATTCTAACCCCAAAAGCACCAACTTGAAATAAGCCCAATCAGAGCTTTATAATCGTCTATTTATGTAGATGGAACCCAAAACACCTTTTTGCTTTTGTTTTGGTGTGATTCTGGCGCACACCCAAATAACACCATGCGAATTGAAAAAAGCCCAATCAACGCTTATTCGTCTGCTTTCTACGAATATGGAAGCAAAAATATGGTGTGTTATTTTGGTCTCATTGCACACACTTTGCGATTTCTGTGTTAATGGTGCCTTAAGAGCAAAAACTCGACATGAAGCACAATCCAAATTTATTCTTTCTTTGTAGCTCGCACACAAAACAACCTGTTATGCTTTGCTATGTCGGTCAATGAATACCGAAAGGGCAATCGAAGCTTATTCGTCCTTTTTCTTTGGAGATTTTACCATATGGTTACTTATGCTTGATTTGGGCTGGTAACAAACATGTCACTCAGCGATTTTTGGTTAAATGTGCATTCTAACCCCAAAAGCACCAACCCCAAATAAGCCCAATCAGAGCTTTATAATCGTCTATTTATGTAGATGGAACGCAAAACACCTTTTTGCTTTTGTTTTGGTTTGATTCTGGCGCACACCCAAATAACACCATGCGAATTGAAAAAAGCCCAAAGCTTATTCGTCCTCTTTCTACGCATATGGAAGCGAAAAGATGGTGTTGTGTTATTTTGGTCTCATTGCACACACTTTGCGATTTCTTTGTTAATGGTGCCTTAAGAGCAAAGAACTCGATATGAAGCACAATCCAAGATTATTCTTTCTATGTAGCTCGCAGACAAAACAACCTGTTAGGCTTTGCTATGTCGGTGAATGAACACCGAAAGGGCAATCGAAGCTTATCCGTCCTTTTTCTATTGAGATTATACCATATGTTTACATATGCTTGATTTGGGCTGGTAACAAACATGTCACTCAGCGATTTTTGGGTGAATGTGCATTCTAACCCCAAAAGCACCAACTTGAAATAAGCCCAATCAGAGCTTTATTTTCTTCTTTTTATGTAGATGGAACCCAAAACACCTTTTTGCTTTGGTTTTGGTGTGATTCTGGCGCACACCCAAATAACACCATGCGAATTGAAAAAAGCCCAATCAAAGCTTATTCGTCTTCTTTCTACCCATATGGAAGCGAAAAGATGGTGTGGTCTCATTGAACACACTTTGCGATTTCTGTGCCAGTGCATTAAGAGCTAAGAACATATGATGTAACCGCAATCCAAGATTATGCTTTCTATGTAGCTCGCACCCAAAACAACCTTTTTGGCTTTGTTTAGGGTTCTTACACTTTACTTTGCTATGTGAGTGAATGAACACCGAAAGGGCAATCGAAGCTTATTCGTCCTCTTTCTTTTGAGATTTTACCGTATGTTTACTTATGCTTGATTTGGGCTGGTAACAAACATGTCACTCAGCGATTTTTGGTTAAATGTGCATTCTAACCCCAAAAGCACCAACTTGAAATAAGCCCAATCAGAGCTTTATAATCGTCTATTTATGTAGATGGAACCCAAAACACCTTTTTGCTCTGGTTTTGGTGTGATTCTGGCGCACACCCAAATAACACCATGCGAATTGAAAAAAGCCCAATCAACGCTTATTCGTCTGCTTTCTACGAATATGGAAGCAAAAATATGGTGTGTTATTTTGGTCTCATTGCACACACTTTGCGATTTCTGTGTTAATGGTGCCTTAAGAGCAAAGAACTCGACATGAAGCACAATCCAAATTTATTCTTTCTTTGTAGCTCGCACACAAAACAACCTGTTATGCTTTGCTATGTCGGTCAATGAATACCGAAAGGGCAATCGAAGCTTATTCGTCCTTTTTCTTTGGAGATTATGCTTGATTTGGGCTGGTAACAAACATGTCACTCAGCGATTTTTGGTTAAATGTGCATTCTAACCCCAAAAGCACCAACTTGAAATAAGCCCAATCAGAGCTTTATAATCGTCTATTTATGTAGATGGAACGCAAAACACCTTTTTGCTTTTGTTTTGGTTTGATTCTGGCGCACACCCAAATAACACCATGCGAATTGAAAAAAGCCCAAAGCTTATTCGTCTTCTTTCTACGCATATGGAAGCGAAAAGATGGTGTTGTGTTATTTTGGTCTCATTGCACACACTTTGCGATTTCTTTGTTAATGGTGCCTTAAGAGCAAAGAACTCGATATGAAGCACAATCCAAGATTATTCTTTCTATGTAGCTCGCTTAGGCTTTGCTATGTCGGTGAATGAACACCGAAAGGGCAATCGAAGCTTATCCGTCCTTTTTCTATTGAGATTATACCATATGTTTACATATGCTTGATTTGGGCTGGTAACAAACATGTCACTCAGCGATTTTTGGGTGAATGTGCATTCTAACCCCAAAAGCACCAACTTGAAATAAGCCCAATCAGAGCTTTATTTTCTTCTTTTTATGTAGATGGAACCCAAAACACCTTTTTGCTTTGGTTTTGGTGTGATTCTGGCGCACACCCAAATAACACCATGCGAATTGAAAAAAGCCCAATCAAAGCTTATTCGTCTTCTTTCTACCCATGTGGAAGCGAAAAGATGGTGTGGTCTCATTGAACACACTTTGCGATTTCTGTGCCAGTGCATTAAGAGCTAAGAACATATGATGTAACCGCAATCCAAGATTATGCTTTCTATGTAGCTCGCACCCAAAACAACCTTTTTGGCTTTGTTTAGGGTTCTTACACTTTACTTTGCTATGTGAGTGAATGAACACCGAAAGGGCAATCGAAGCTTATTCGTCCTCTTTCTTTTGAGATTTTACCGTATGTTTACTTATGCTTGATTTGGGCTGGTAACAAACATGTCACTCAGCGATTTTTGGTTAAATGTGCATTCTAACCCCAAAAGCACCAACTTGAAATAAGCCCAATCAGAGCTTTATAATCGTCTATTTATGTAGATGGAACCCAAAACACCTTTTTGCTCTGGTTTTGGTGTGATTCTGGCGCACACCCAAATAACACCATGCGAATTGAAAAAAGCCCAATCAACGCTTATTCGTCTGCTTTCTACGAATATGGAAGCAAAAATATGGTGTGTTATTTTGGTCTCATTGCACACACTTTGCGATTTCTGTGTTAATGGTGCCTTAAGAGCAAAGAACTCGACATGAAGCACAATCCAAATTTATTCTTTCTTTGTAGCTCGCACACAAAACAACCTGTTATGCTTTGCTATGTCGGTCAATGAATACCGAAAGGGCAATCGAAGCTTATTCGTCCTTTTTCTTTGGAGATTTTACCATATGGTTACTTATGCTTGATTTGGGCTGGTAACAAACATGTCACTCAGCGATTTTTGGTTAAATGTGCATTCTAACCCCAAAAGCACCAACCCCAAATAAGCCCAATCAGAGCTTTATAATCGTCTATTTATGTAGATGGAACGCAAAACACCTTTTTGCTTTTGTTTTGGTTTGATTCTGGCGCACACCCAAATAACACCATGCGAATTGAAAAAAGCCCAAAGCTTATTCGTCTTCTTTCTACCCATATGGAAGCGAAAAGATGGTGTGGTCTCATTGAACACACTTTGCGATTTCTGTGCCAGTGCATTAAGAGGTAAGAACATATGATGTAACCGCAATCCAAGATTATGCTTTCTATGTAGCTCGCACCCAAAACAACCTTTTTGGCTTTGTTTACGGTTCTTACACTTTACTTTGCTATGTGAGTGAATGAACACCGAAAGGGCAATCGAAGCTTATTCGTCCTCTTTCTTTTGAGATTTTACCGTATGTTTACTTATGCTTGATTTGGGCTGGTAACAATCATGTCACTCAGCGATTTTTGTTTAAATGTGCATTCTAACCCCAAAAGCACCAACTTGAAATAAGCCCAATCAGAGCTTTATAATCGTCTATTTAAGTAGATGGAACCCAAAACACCTTTTTGCTTTTGTTTTGGTGTGATTCTGGCGCACACCCAAATAACACCATGCGAATTGAAAAAAGCCCAATCAACGCTTATTCGTCTGCTTTCTACGAATATGGAAGCAAAAATATGGTGTGTTATTTTGGTCTCATTGCACACACTTTGCGATTTCTGTGTTAATGGTGCCTTAAGAGCAAAGAACTCGACATGAAGCACAATCCAAATTTATTCTTTCTTTGTAGCTCGCACACAAAACAACCTGTTATGCTTTGCTATGTCGGTCAATGAATACCGAAAGGGCAATCGAAGCTTATTCGTCCTTTTTCTTTGGAGATTATGCTTGATTTGGGCTGGTAACAAACATGTCACTCAGCGATTTTTGGTTAAATGTGCATTCTAACCCCAAAAGCACCAACCCCAAATAAGCCCAATCAGAGCTTTATAATCGTCTATTTATGTAGATGGAACGCAAAACACCTTTTTGCTTTTGTTTTGGTTTGATTCTGGCGCACACCCAAATAACACCATGCGAATTGAAAAAAGCCCAAAGCTTATTCGTCTTCTTTCTACGCATATGGAAGCGAAAAGATGGTGTTGTGTTATTTTGGTCTCATTGCACACACTTTGCGATTTCTGTGTTAAGAGCAAAGAACTCGATATGAAGCACAATCCAAGATTATTCTTTCTATGTAGCTCGCACACAAAACAACCTGTTAGGCTTTGCTATGTCGGTGAATGAACACCGAAAGGGCAATCGAAGCTTATCCGTCCTTTTTCTATTGAGATTATACCATATGTTTACATATGCCTGATTTGGGCTGGTAACAAACATGTCACTCAGCGATTTTTGGGTGAATGTGCATTCTAACCCCAAAAGCACCAACTTGAAATAAGCCCAATCAGAGCTTTATTTTCTTCTTTTTATGTAGATGGAACCCAAAACACCTTTTTGCTTTGGTTTTGGTGTGATTCTGGCGCACACCCAAATAACACCATGCGAATTGAAAAAAGCCCAATCAAAGCTTATTCGTCTTCTTTCTACCCATATGGAAGCGAAAAGATGGTGTGGTCTCATTGAACACACTTTGCGATTTCTGTGCCAGTGCATTAAGAGCTAAGAACATATGATGTAACCGCAATCCAAGATTATGCTTTCTATGTAGCTCGCACCCAAAACAACCTTTTTGGCTTTGTTTAGGGTTCTTACACTTTACTTTGCTATGTGAGTGAATGAACACCGAAAGGGCAATCGAAGCTTATTCGTCCTCTTTCTTTTGAGATTTTACCGTATGTTTACTTATGCTTGATTTTGGCTGGTAACAAACATGTCACTCAGCGATTTTTGGTTAAATGTGCATTCTAACCCCAAAAGCACCAACTTGAAATAAGCCCAATCAGAGCTTTATAATCGTCTATTTATGTAGATGGAACCCAAAACACCTTTTTGCTTTTGTTTTGGTGTGATTCTGGCGCACACCCAAATAACACCATGCGAATTGAAAAAAGCCCAATCAACGCTTATTCGTCTGCTTTCTACGAATATGGAAGCAAAAATATGGTGTGTTATTTTGGTCTCATTGCACACACTTTGCGATTTCTGTGTTAATGGTGCCTTAAGAGCAAAAACTCGACATGAAGCACAATCCAAATTTATTCTTTCTTTGTAGCTCGCACACAAAACAACCTGTTATGCTTTGCTATGTCGGTCAATGAATACCGAAAGGGCAATCGAAGCTTATTCGTCCTTTTTCTTTGGAGATTTTACCATATGGTTACTTATGCTTGATTTGGGCTGGTAACAAACATGTCACTCAGCGATTTTTGGTTAAATGTGCATTCTAACCCCAAAAGCACCAACCCCAAATAAGCCCAATCAGAGCTTTATAATCGTCTATTTATGTAGATGGAACGCAAAACACCTTTTTGCTTTTGTTTTGGTTTGATTCTGGCGCACACCCAAATAACACCATGCGAATTGAAAAAAGCCCAAAGCTTATTCGTCCTCTTTCTACGCATATGGAAGCGAAAAGATGGTGTTGTGTTATTTTGGTCTCATTGCACACACTTTGCGATTTCTGTGTTAATGGTGCCTTAAGAGCAAAGAACTCGATATGAAGCACAATCCAAGATTATTCTTTCTATGTAGCTCGCAGACAAAACAACCTGTTAGGCTTTGCTATGTCGGTGAATGAACACCGAAAGGGCAATCGAAGCTTATCCGTCCTTTTTCTATTGAGATTATACCATATGTTTACATATGCCTGATTTGGGCTGGTAACAAACATGTCACTCAGCGATTTTTGGGTGAATGTGCATTCTAACCCCAAAAGCACCAACTTGAAATAAGCCCAATCAGAGCTTTATTTTCTTCTTTTTATGTAGATGGAACCCAAAACACCTTTTTGCTTTGGTTTTGGTGTGATTCTGGCGCACACCCAAATAACACCATGCGAATTGAAAAAAGCCCAATCAAAGCTTATTCGTCTTCTTTCTACCCATATGGAAGCGAAAAGATGGTGTGGTCTCATTGAACACACTTTGCGATTTCTGTGCCAGTGCATTAAGAGCTAAGAACATATGATGTAACCGCAATCCAAGATTATGCTTTCTATGTAGCTCGCACCCAAAACAACCTTTTTGGCTTTGTTTAGGGTTCTTACACTTTACTTTGCTATGTGAGTGAATGAACACCGAAAGGGCAATCGAAGCTTATTCGTCCTCTTTCTTTTGAGATTTTACCGTATGTTTACTTATGCTTGATTTGGGCTGGTAACAAACATGTCACTCAGCGATTTTTGGTTAAATGTGCTGTCAGGGGTTCAGGAGCAGAGACGCAGAGAAGGGAGGAAGCAGAGAGCGAGGGGGAGGAATCCGAAGGGAAAATGAGTGATGATGACGACCCGAGATCTCCAAGCCTAAGCAGTGAGTCAGAGGACTCCCAAAAGGGAGCCCCAGTGAGCAGAGCAAGGGGGGGATCCGGGGGGACACCCCAGGAGGAAGGGAACAGAGGAGATTCAGAGAGTAGCAGCTGGAAGTCGGGACCCACGCTCATAACTGAGGGCGGCAGCAGCTGGAAGTCGGGACCCACGCTCAAGACTGAGAGCAGCAGGGAGGAAGGTAGCCAGGCATCGGGTTCCGGAGGCTGTCAGCAGGAGGGAGGGCACGAGTCAGGGGTGGTCACGCCCTCCTCAGAGAGCGAGGCAACGGTTAAGAGGAAAGTAGAGAGTTGGGCGCGCGCGCCAAGTTCAAATGCAGCGGAAGCTGGAGCAGTAAGCAGCCCGGAGAGTGAGCCAGGTCCTAAAGCCCGCCGCAAGGAGGCAGAAGGATCAGGGGGGTCAGCGTCAGAGGAGAGTAGAAGGGAGGAGGCCCAGGGGGGCAGAAGGACCCAGAGACGTAGGGAGAGGCGAAGGAGGTGGAGCAAGGCTAGGGTATTAAGCTGGTGTGCAAGAGGCGGGGACTCAGACGGGTCTTCGCCGACCTAGGGCAGAAGGTGTAGAGCTGCACGCTGCAGTTCGGAAATGAAACCTGTAACTTAATAAAGACTCTTATAAAGTGAACGCTGGCGGACTTGGTCCTATGTGAGCTGGGACTGGGTGGCGGCCCTGACAGTAAGACCCGTCTCCCAAAAGCTTCGGACACCTGATATCTCGCAGTGGAGAGAGAGGCAGCTGGAGGAGGGGATCGGTGTTTGGGAGCAAGCTCACGACGGTTAGCAGAGATGACGGAAGCAGAGAAAGTTGCAGCGCTGCAACAGGCAGTTACCCAATTGAACGCGGAGGTACTGGCATCCAAGAAGAGGGAGGAGGATGCGGCAGCCGCCTACAGAGATCTCCACGCCAGGTTTGAAGCATGGGTTAAACACGGGCAGCCAGGACCCAGACCGGAGGGGGTTGGGTTGGCACGGAGAGCAGGAGGGCTTGTGGCTCACTTCGATGGGAATTTACAACAGTACCCCAATTTTCGAGCAGACGTAATGTGCGCACTGCAACTGCTGGCAAAAGACTTTAGAGATGAGGAAGAGAAAGTGGGGTTCATACTATCCCATTTGCATGGGGATGCTAAAGCGTGGCTACGCAATTTGTGGAGGGATAAAGATCCGGCGCTTCAGAATGCAGATGCCTTTATCAAAGCGATGGATGCGTGTTTTTTGTCTACTATTGATGTGGATCTTGCCCGACGGGAGATTCATGGACTAAAACAAGGGAGGGCAAGCGTCCGGCAGTACCACGCCCGCTTTTTTGCGCTGGTCAGTGCCTTAGAGTGGGACCGGGATTCGCCCCCTGTCAGAGACCTGTTCTGGGAGGGTCTAAGCTCTGCGGTCAAGGATGAAATTGCAAGGGGGGAGAGGCCCCGAAGCACGCAGGAGGTGGTCCAAAGGGCGCTGACTGTGGGGGTGAGGCTGGAAGAACGTCCATGGTGCAGAGATGAAGGACGTGGAGGGCGCGAAGCAGCGAGAAGTTTCTCTTTCGTTCCAAGAGAAGCAGCGCGTGCGCAATCCACACCTCCGCCAGGAGGGGGAGGGGAACCGATGGAGGTTGGAGGTGCAAGGGCTCAGTCAGCAGCCAGAGCCCTAGCACCGGCAGCAGTGAAAGCGAAGCCTCCTAGAGGGAACAGGAAGTGTTACATCTGCGAGGATCCAGGCCATTTGGCGAAAGAGTGTCCCCGGAGGCTCCACAAGCACACTGCAGCCTCAGCAATGGTGACTGCAGCAACGCAGCAAGGAGAACCACAGCAGGGAAACGACGATGTCTGGCTGGAGACAGAGGCACTGGGGCCCAGCCAGACGCATCAGTGAAGCAGTCCCCAGCGATCTTGCAACCCACGGACCCCCTCCCACCCAAACCAGTAGTGCAGCTCACAGCATCTCTCCAGCTACCCGATGGCGTCACTATCGAAGTGCCGCTTTCTGTGGATTCTGGAAGCAACGCAGACTTTATAGCGCAGGATTTTGTGGAGCAGCACGCTATACAGCTACTGCCTGCCACTCTGCCCCTGCAAGTCGTCACAGTGGATGGCAGAGAGTTGCTAGGGGGGCAGGTGGTGAAGCAGACGCCACCGATGGTGATGCGCCTTGGCAACCACAGGGAAGTCATCAGTTTTAATGTCACCCAACTGTCGGACACGCCCATTGTGTTGGGCATGAGTTGGCTGGACAGGCACAGTCCGACACTGGCTTGGTACCAGAGACAGCTGATCTTCGGCTCCTCTTATTGCGCAGAACACTGCATCCTGCCCAGACAGGAGGGAGAGGAGGAGGAATCACAACTGCAGTTGGGAACGTTGCAAGCAGTCCCCCACAAATACGCAGACTTTCTGGAGGTCTTCTGCGAGAAAGAGGCTGACAAGCTACCACCGCACAGGCAATATGACTGCAAGATTGACCTCCTACCAGGGGCGACGCTGCCGAAAGGGAAGCTGTATTCCATGTCTGAGGACGAATTACAGGAACTCAAACAGTTCATAGATCACAATTTGCAGCGCGGTTTCATCCGGGAGTCCAGGGCAGTAGGGGGCAGTCCTGTTTTCTTCGTGAAGAAGAAAGACACGCCCCAAAAAAGACTGGTGGTGGATTTTCGCCTCTTAAACAAGATGACCAAGCCTTCTGATTTCCCCATGCCCAGGATTGACGACCTACTGGCGACGGTGCGCAAGGGACGCGTGTTCACCAAGTTGGACCTGCGAGGTGCGTACAATCTCATCCGCATGAGGGAGGGCGATGAGTGGAAGACAGCCATGTTCACGCCTCTGGGCACCTACGAATACAGAGTGATGCCGTTTGGATTGCAAAACGGTTCTCACTGTTTCCAAGCTTTCATGCATCATGTGTTGGCGGGACTCCTTTACAAGAAGTGCGTCTGCTTTCTGGATGACATCCTGATATTCTCCGAATCGCAGCAAGCCCATGACCAAGATGTTCGGGAGGTGCTGAAGAGGCTGCAGCAGCATAGACTGTACGCCAAACTGGAGAAGTGCCAGTTCGACACGACGGAGGTGGATTTCTTGGGTTACAAGTTGTCGGACAAGGGGCTAGCCATGGACAGCGCCAAGGTTCGCGCGGTGTTGGATTGGAAGAGCCCGCGCAACCGGAAGGAGGTCCAGCGGTTTGTCGGCTTCGCCAACTTCTATCGCAAGTTTATCAAGGGGTTCGCGATGCAGACGGCGGCCATTACGGACACGCTAAGCTCCAAGAAAAAGAAATTCATCTGGACGGAGCAGGCGGAGCAGTCCTTTCAGGCACTCAAGCGTCTCTTCGCGTCGGAAGAGCAACTGCTGCATATCGACCCCAGCAGACCGATGCGGGTAGAGACAGACGCGTCCGATAGAGCAGTGGGAGCTGTCCTGCTGCAAAGGGACCCACAGGGGGTCTGGAGGCCGGGAGCGTTCTACTCCAGAAAGCTCAGCAAGTCGGAGCAGAACTACACCATCTGGGACAGGGAGTTGCTGGCCATTCATGCAGCTTTCAAGGCGTGGAGGCACTTCCTGATCGGCGCCAAGCACACGGTGCAGGTCTGCACGGACCACAAGAATCTGGAGCACTGGCGCACGGCTCAGTTCCTGAACCAGAGGCAGATACGTTGGGCGGAGTTCTTTGCTGACTTCAATTTCCGAATAGAGTACGTCCCAGGCGACACCAACATCATGGCGGATGCACTGTCCCGCAAACCGCAATACCTCGAAGAGGCGACGCCAGCGGCAGCCATGCACATCTTCGCGCCAACAGCGTGGGCGTGCGCTTCAGCCACAGTAGACCTGGATGCGGTGCGGCGGGCGTTGCAGGACGACTCATTCGCGCAGGCGAAGATGGCAGAGGTGCACAAGGGCACGGCGAAGGGCGACGAGTTCCAGATACGAGACGGCTTGCTCTTACGTAAAGGGGCCATCTACGTGCCGGGAGACGAACTTCGCGCCAGGGTACTGCAGCAGCTGCACGACGCACCCACGGCCGGGCACTTTGGCACGGAAAAAACGGTGGAATTAGTCGCAAGGGACTTTTGGTGGCCCAGACTGAGAGGGGAAGTCGCGGACTACGTTGCGAGGTGCGACACCTGCCAGAGGGCCAAACCGGTGCACAAACCACCGGCGGGACTGCTGGAACCGCTGCAAACGCCGTTTGAACCGTGGGAGAGAGTGGCCCTGGACTTTGTTACGGATCTACCCAGCTCGAGAGGCAAGACAGCTGTACTAGTGGTGGTGGACTTGTTCACCAAGATGGCACATTTCATACCGTGTGCGAAGGTGGCCACGGCAGAACAAACAGCCAAACTGTTCATAGATCACGTGTTCAAAGTGCACGGGCTGCCGCGGTCTATACTGTCCGACCGGGGGCGGCAGTTCATCTCGAATTTCTGGCAGAAGCTGATGGGCTTCCTGAACGTCAAGATCAACCTGACATCAGCGAGACACCCGCAGACCAATGGGCAAGCGGAGAGGGTCAATGCCATCATGCAGCAGTACCTGAGATGCTATGCCAATCAACAGCCTGCGACGTGGGTGGATTACCTGCCGCTCGCCGAGTTCGCCTACAACAACACGAAACACGTGTCCACAGGGGTGACGCCGTTCTTCGCCAACAATGGGAGGAATCCCAGAACCTTCCCGGGACTGGACAGAGTGGGGGAAGGGGAACCGCAGACGGCGGACGCCTTCGCATCTGAGTTGCAGGAGATCCACGATCAACTCAGACGGCAGCTGGAACTAGCGAAGCACGCATACAAAGTGCAAGCTGACAAGCACAGGCGAGTTGGCGAAGAGATCCGAGTGGGAGACTGGGTCTGGTTGGCAGCCCACGCAGTGCCGACCAGATCGTTAGCCAAGAGGAAGCTGGGGCACAAGCAACTCGGTCCATACCGAGTCGAAGCGCAGATCAACCCGGTGGCTTTCAGGCTGGTGCTACCGGAGGGTTCCAGAATGCATCCGGTGTTCCACAGGTCGGTGCTCACTCCCTACAGGGCACCTCACAGGTTCCAGGAACCGGGAACGGCACCGAGTCAGTCTCCGGAGCGAACGGAGGCGGGGAGATTGCCACAGCAGGACCCCATCAACGAAGTCACGGAGATTTTGGACTCCAGATGGGGGGAAGACGGAGTAGAATATCTCCTAGCAAGGGAGGGCACCCGGGCCAGCACGAATAGCTGGGTGCCGGACTACGCCTTGGAGGAACCCCTGCTCAAGGACGAGTTTCATGCCCTTTTCCCACACAGACCCATGCCAGCGAGCTTCTTCGACGACTGGCTGTTCACGCCCACACTTTCTTCCAGCACGTTCCATGGATTCGACTCGGACGGGGAACCCGCACTGAGCACCCGTTCCCCAGAAGGATCGCCGGCGGGTTCGGCGTCAGACACCTCGTATTGGTGGGACGATCGACCGGAGGAGCAGTGGCGCCGGAAGTGGCTGGAGATGCCAGGTCGAGCGACCGACGCAGAGACTGACATGGACGTGTTCGGGGAGGACCTTGGGTTCGAGCACGGCGGTACAGAGATGGAAGCGGAACAGGTCAACGTCGACGACCGCGAGGAGGAAGACTCGGAGGTCTTCAGTTGGCGGCCAACCACGGGGAGCGAACTGTATCCGGCATTCCCTCCCGTGATGATGGAGCACCCAGCACCCACACCTGAAAGCGGGGAGGGGGGAAGGGGGGGCTTCGAGGGGGGGATGGATGTCAGGGGTTCAGGAGCAGAGACGCAGAGAAGGGAGGAAGCAGAGAGCGAGGGGGAGGAATCCGAAGGGAAAATGAGTGATGATGACGACCCGAGATCTCCAAGCCTAAGCAGTGAGTCAGAGGACTCCCAAAAGGGAGCCCCAGTGAGCAGAGCAAGGGGGGGATCCGGGGGGACACCCCAGGAGGAAGGGAACAGAGGAGATTCAGAGAGTAGCAGCTGGAAGTCGGGACCCACGCTCATAACTGAGGGCGGCAGCAGCTGGAAGTCGGGACCCACGCTCAAGACTGAGAGCAGCAGGGAGGAAGGTAGCCAGGCATCGGGTTCCGGAGGCTGTCAGCAGGAGGGAGGGCACGAGTCAGGGGTGGTCACGCCCTCCTCAGAGAGCGAGGCAACGGTTAAGAGGAAAGTAGAGAGTTGGGCGCGCGCGCCAAGTTCAAATGCAGCGGAAGCTGGAGCAGTAAGCAGCCCGGAGAGTGAGCCAGGTCCTAAAGCCCGCCGCAAGGAGGCAGAAGGATCAGGGGGGTCAGCGTCAGAGGAGAGTAGAAGGGAGGAGGCCCAGGGGGGCAGAAGGACCCAGAGACGTAGGGAGAGGCGAAGGAGGTGGAGCAAGGCTAGGGTATTAAGCTGGTGTGCAAGAGGCGGGGACTCAGACGGGTCTTCGCCGACCTAGGGCAGAAGGTGTAGAGCTGCACGCTGCAGTTCGGAAATGAAACCTGTAACTTAATAAAGACTCTTATAAAGTGAACGCTGGCGGACTTGGTCCTATGTGAGCTGGGACTGGGTGGCGGCCCTGACATGTGCATTCTAACCCCAAAAGCACCAACTTGAAATAAGCCCAATCAGAGCTTTATAATCGTCTATTTATGTAGATGGAACCCAAAACACCTTTTTGCTCTGGTTTTGGTGTGATTCTGGCGCACACCCAAATAACACCATGCGAATTGAAAAAAGCCCAATCAACGCTTATTCGTCTGCTTTCTACGAATATGGAAGCAAAAATATGGTGTGTTATTTTGGTCTCATTGCACACACTTTGCGATTTCTGTGTTAATGGTGCTGTCAGAGCTGCTTGAAGATCCTAGCTCACAGAGGATCACGCTAGCCAGCGATCATTAAGTAAAAGTCTTTATTGAATTACAGTTTCCATTCTCACGCTGCTGCGCGCAACTCTACGTCTAGTAGCTAGATCGACGAAGCTCCGTCTGAGTCTCCGCCCCGTGCGCACCAACTTAATATCCTAGCCCTGCTCCACCTTTTCCGCCTGACTGTCCTCCTCTGGGTCCCTCTACCCCCCGGGGTTTCTTCCTTCCGGGATTCTTCTGACGCTGACCCGGACCCTCCTGCCTCCTTGCGCCGGGCTTTAGGACCTGGCTCCCTTTCCGGGCTGCCTACTGCGCCGCCTTCCTCTGCATTTGAACTTGGCGCGCGCGCCCAACCTTCCACTTTCCTCTTAACCGTTTCTTCGCTCCCCGATGGAGGTGTGGCCACTCCTGACTCATGCCCTCCCTCCTGTGGTGAGCTGCCAGCGCTTGCCCCCTGGCTCCCTTCCTCTTCCCTGCTCTCTGGCGGTGACGCTGGTCCCGATTTCCAACTGCTCTCCTCTGAGTCCCCTCTGGCTCTATCTTCCTGGGCTGCCCCCCTAGGCTCCCCCCTTGCCCTGGCCACTGGTGCTCCTTTCTGTGAATCCTCTGATTCACTGGAAAGACTCGGAGATCTCGGGTCGTCGTCATCACTCATCTTTTCTTCTGCCTCCTCCCCTTCGCTCTCTGTTTCCTCCCTTGCCCTTGCCTCTGCTCCTAAACCCCTGACATCCATCCCCCCCTCGAAGCCCCCCATTCCCCCCTCCCCTCCTTCCGGTGCTGGAGCTGGGGTCTGCTGTTGCAAAGGGACGAACGTCGGATATCGTTCGCTTCCCGTGGCGGGCCTCCATCTGAAGTCTCGCGGGTCTCCGTCCCTGCTCTCGTCGACGACGGTCACCTCCGCTTCCATCTCTGTGCCGCCGTGCTCGAAACCAGGGTCGTCCCCGAAAACGTCCATGTCCGTCTCTCCCTCACTTCCTCCTGGCGGCGTTGCTCGTCCTGGACCCTCCAGCCACTTCCTGCGCCACTGCTCCTCTGGTCGATCGTCCCACCAATACGAGGGTTCTGATGCAGATCCCGAGGGTGACCCCTCCGGGGAACGGACGTCTTGTGTCGGGTCCTCGTCCGAGTCGAACCCCCGGAAAGTGCTGGCCGAAAGCGTGGGCGTGAAAAGCCAGTCGTCGAAAAAGTCTGCTGGCATAGGTCTATGTGGGAAGAGGGCATGAAACTCGTCTTTGAGTAGAGGTTCGTCCAAGGCGTAGCCCGGCACCCAGCTGTTCGCACTGGCCGGGGTGCCCTCCTTGGCGAGAAAGTATTCTACCCCCTCTTCCCCCCATCTGGAGTCCAAAATCTCCGTGACGTCATTGATGCGCTCCTTCTGTGCCACTCCCGCGTGCCCCGTTCTGTCTCTGACCGGACTCGGCGCCGTTCCGGGTTCCTGGAACCTGTGCGGTGCCTTGTAGGGAGTGAGCACCGATCTGTGGAACACCGGATGCATTCTGGAACCCTCCGGAAGTGCCAGTCTGAAAGCTACCGGGTTGACCTGCTCTTCGACTTGGTAGGGCCCCAGTTGTTTATGCCCTATGTCAGGGGTTCAGGAGCAGAGACGCAGAGAAGGGAGGAAGCAGAGAGCGAGGGGGAGGAATCCGAAGGGAAAATGAGTGATGATGACGACCCGAGATCTCCAAGCCTAAGCAGTGAGTCAGAGGACTCCCAAAAGGGAGCCCCAGTGAGCAGAGCAAGGGGGGGATCCGGGGGGACACCCCAGGAGGAAGGGAACAGAGGAGATTCAGAGAGCAGCAGCTGGAAGTCGGGACCCACGCTCAAGACTGAGAGCAGCAGGGAGGAAGGTAGCCAGGCATCGGGTTCCGGAGGCTGTCAGCAGGAGGGAGGGCACGAGTCAGGGGTGGTCACGCCCTCCTCAGAGAGCGAGGCAACGGTTAAGAGGAAAGTAGAGAGTTGGGCGCGCGCGCCAAGTTCAAATGCAGCGGAAGCTGGAGCAGTAAGCAGCCCGGAGAGTGAGCCAGGTCCTAAAGCCCGCCGCAAGGAGGCAGAAGGATCAGGGGGGTCAGCGTCAGAGGAGAGTAGAAGGGAGGAGGCCCAGGGGGGCAGAAGGACCCAGAGACGTAGGGAGAGGCGAAGGAGGTGGAGCAAGGCTAGGGTATTAAGCTGGTGTGCAAGAGGCGGGGACTCAGACGGGTCTTCGCCGACCTAGGGCAGAAGGTGTAGAGCTGCACGCTGCAGTTCGGAAATGAAACCTGTAACTTAATAAAGACTCTTATAAAGTGAACGCTGGCTGGCGTGGTCCTATGTGAGCTGGGACCTGGTGGCAGCTCTGACAGTAAGACCCGTCTCTAAAATCCGGACACCTGAAACCTCGCAGAGAGTGAGGGGAGGAAGATTGGTGTCTGTGAACAAGCTCACAAGAGGTGGCAGAGATGACGGAAGAACAGAGGATTTCAGCTCTGCAACAGGCAGTGACACAGTTGAACGCAGAGGTACTGGCATCCAAGAAACGGGAGGAGGATGCGGCGGCCGCCTACAGAGATCTCCAAGCCAGGTTTGATGCGTTTGTCAAGCAAGGGCAACCGGGACCAAGAGCGGAGGGCGTTGGGTTGGCACGGAGAGCAGGAGGTCTTGTGGTTCACTTCGATGGGAATTTACAACAGTACCCCAATTTTCGAGCAGATGTCATGTGTGCACTGCAACTGCTGGCGAAAGACTTTAGAGATGAGGAAGAGAAGGTGGGGTTTATACTATCTCATCTGCATGGGGATGCTAAAGCGTGGCTGCGCAATTTGTGGAGGGATAAAGATCCAGCGCTTCGGAGTGCGGATGCCTTTATCAAAGCTATGGATGCGTGCTTTTTATCGACCATAGACGTGGATCTGGCTCGACGAGAGATACATGGACTGAAACAGGGGAGGGCGACTGTACGTCAGTATCACGCCCGCTTTTTTGCGCTGGTCAGTGCCTTGGAATGGGACAGAGATTCGCCCCCAGTTCGAGATCTTTTCTGGGAGGGTCTGAGCGCTGCTGTCAAAGACGAAATTGCGAGGGGGGAGAGGCCTCGGAGCACGCAGGAGGTGGTCCAAAGGGCGCTGACTGTGGGGGTGAGGCTGGAAGAACGCCCTTGGTGCAGGGAAGAAGGACGTGGAGGGCGCGAAGCGGCGAGAAGTTTCTCTTTCGTTCCCCGGGAAGCAGCGCGTGCGCAATCCACACCTCCGCCAGGAGGGGGGGTGGAACCTATGGAGGTGGGAGGTGCCAGGGCTCAGTCAGCTACCAGAGCCCCAGCACCGGGAGCAGTCAAATCTAAGCCTCCTAGAGGGAACCGGAAGTGTTACATCTGCGAAAGTCCTCAACACATGGCAAAAGAGTGTCCCCAGAGGAGCTCCAAGCACACTGCAGCCTCCGCGACGGTGAAAGCAGCTGCACAGCACGGAGAACCTCAGCAGGGAAACGACGACGTCTGGCTGGAGACAGAAGTACTGGGGCCCAGCCAGACGAATCTGTGAAGCAGTCCCCAGAGATCTTGCAACCCACAGACCCCCTCCCACCCAAACCAGTAGTGCAGCTAACCGCATCCCTCCAGCTACCCAATGGCGTCACAGTAGACGTGTCCATTTCCATAGACTCTGGAAGTAATGCTGATTTTATAGCGCAGGATTTTGTGGAGCAGCACGCCATACAGCTACTGCCTGCCGCTCTGCCCCTGCAAGTCGTCACAGTGGATGGCAGAGAGTTGCTGGGAGGGCAGGTGGTGAAGCAGACGCCGCCAATGGTGATGCGACTTGGTAACCACAGGGAAGTCATCAGTTTCAACGTCACCCGACTGTCGGACACGCCCATTGTCTTGGGCATGAGTTGGCTGGACA
Organism: Podarcis vaucheri; assembly: GCF_965113315.1. Taxonomy (NCBI): domain Eukaryota; kingdom Metazoa; phylum Chordata; class Lepidosauria; order Squamata; family Lacertidae; genus Podarcis; species Podarcis vaucheri. Next base: position 96,674,020 of record NC_138765.1, read on the forward strand.
GGCACAGTCCGACGTTGGCTTGGTACCAGCGGCAGCTAATCTTCGGTTCTTCCTATTGCGCAGAACATTGCATCTTGCCCAGGCAGGAGGGGGAGGAGGATGAATCGCAACTACAGTTGGGAACGCTACACGCAATTCCCCACAAATACGCAGACTTTTTGGAGGTCTTCTGCGAGAAGGAGGCGGACAAGCTACCCCCTCACCGGCCATATGACTGCAAGATTGACCTCCTGCCAGGGGCGACGCTGCCGAAGGGGAGGCTATACTCCATGTCTGAGGACGAAATGCAGGAACTCAAACAGTTCATTGAGCATAATCTGGAGCGTGGCTTCATCAGAGAGTCCAAGGCAGTGGGGGGCAGTCCCGTTTTCTTCGTGAAAAAGAAAGACACGCCCCAAAAAAGACTCGTTGTGGACTACCGCCTCTTGAACCAGATGACCAAGCCGTCTGATTACCCCATGCCCAGGATTGACGACCTCCTCGCGACGGTGCGCAAGGGGCGCGTGTTCACCAAGTTGGACCTACGAGGGGCGTACAATCTCATCCGCATACGGGAGGGCGATGAGTGGAAGACGGCCATGTTCACGCCCCTGGGCACCTACGAGTACAGAGTTATGCCCTTTGGATTACAAAATGGCTCTCACTGTTTTCAAGCTTTCATGCATCACGTGTTGGCGGGGCTCCTCTACAAGACGTGCGTCTGCTTCCTGGATGACATCCTGATATTCTCTGACTCGCAGCAGGCTCACGACCGGGACGTGAGGGAGGTGCTGAGCAGGCTGCAACAGCATAGACTGTACGCCAAGCTGGAGAAGTGCCAGTTCGACACGACGGAGGTGGATTTCCTGGGATACAAGTTGTCGGACAAGGGGATAGCCATGGACAGCACCAAGGTTCGCGCGGTATTGGATTGGAAGAGCCCGCGCAACCGGAAGGAGGTCCAGCGGTTTGTCGGCTTTGCCAACTTCTATCGCAAATTTATCAAGGGGTTCGCGATGCAGACGGCGGCCATTACGGACACGCTCAGCTCCAAGAAAAAGAAATTCATCTGGACGGAGCAGGCGGAGCAGTCCTTTCAAGCGCTCAAGCGTCTCTTCGCGTCGGAAGAGCAACTGCTGCATATCGACCCCAGTAAACCGTTGAGGGTAGAGACAGACGCGTCAGACAGAGCCGTGGGAGCTGTCCTGCTGCAGCGAGACCCGCAGGGGGTCTGGAGGCCGGGAGCGTTCTACTCCAGGAAGCTCAGCAAGTCGGAGCAGAACTACACCATCTGGGACAGGGAGTTGCTGGCCATTCATGCAGCGTTCAAGGCGTGGAGGCATTTCCTGATCGGCGCCAAGCACACAGTGCAGGTTTGCACGGACCACAAGAATCTGGAGCACTGGCGCACGGCGCAGTTCCTGAACCAGAGGCAGATACGTTGGGCAGAGTTCTTTGCGGACTTCGATTTCCGAATAGAGTACGTCCCAGGAGACACCAACATTATGGCGGATGCACTGTCCCGGAAACCGCAATACCTAGAAGAGGGGACGCCAGCGGCGGCCATGCACATCTTCGCACCGACGGCGTGGGCGTGTGCCTCAGCTACGGTAGACCTGGATGCGGTGCGGCGTGCGTTGCGGGATGACTCATTCGCGCAAGAGAAGATGGCAGAACTGCACAGAGGCACGGCTAACACAGACGAGTTCCAGGTGCGGGACGGCTTGCTCCTACGTAAAGGGGCCGTCTATGTGCCGGGAGACGAACTTCGCGCCAAGGTACTGCAACAGTTGCACGACGCACCCACGGCCGGTCACTTTGGCACAGAAAAAACGGTGGAATTAGTCGCGAGAGACTTCTGGTGGCCCAGGCTGAGAGGGGAGGTCGCGGACTACGTAGCGAGGTGCGACACCTGCCAGAGGGCCAAGCCGGTACACAGACCGCCGGCGGGACTGTTAGAACCGCTGCAAACGCCGTTTGAACCGTGGGAGAGGGTGGCCCTGGACTTTGTCACGGATTTACCCAGCTCGAGAGGCAAGACAGCTGTACTAGTGGTGGTGGACTTGTTCACCAAGATGGCACATTTCATTCCGTGTGCGAAGGTGGCCACGGCGGAACAAACCGCCAAACTGTTCATAGATCACGTGTTCAAAGTGCATGGTCTGCCGCGGTCTATCCTGTCCGACCGCGGACGCCAGTTCATCTCGAATTTCTGGCAGAAGCTGATGAGTTTTCTAAATGTCAAGGTCGATCTGGCATCAGCAAGACACCCGCAGACCAACGGGCAAGCAGAGAGGGTCAATGCCATCATGCAGCAGTACCTGAGATGCTATGCCAATCAACAGCCTGCGACCTGGGTGGATTACCTGCCGCTCGCCGAGTTCGCTTACAACAACACGAAGCACGTGTCCACAGGGGTGACGCCGTTCTTCGCCAACAATGGGAGGCATCCCAGAACCTTCCCGGGACGGGAGAGAGTGGGGGAAGGAGAACCACAGACGGCGGACGCGTTCGCGTCAGAGTTGCAGGCGGTCCACGATCAACTCAGACGGCAGCTGGAGCTAGCTAAGCACGCCTACAAGGTGCAAGCTGACAAGCACAGGCGGGTTGGCGAAGAGATCCAAGTAGGAGACTGGGTCTGGTTGGCAGCCCACGCAGTGCCGACCAGGTCACTAGCCAAGAAGAAGTTGGGGCACAAGCAAATCGGTCCGTACCAAGTCGAAGCACAGATCAACCCGGTAGCCTTCCGACTGGCGCTGCCGGAGGGTTCCAGAATGCATCCGGTGTTCCACAGGTCGGTGCTCACTCCCTACAAGGCACCTCACAGATTCCAGGAGCCAGGGACGGCACCGAGTCCGTTCCGGGAGCGGACGGAGACGCGGGGGGTGACGCAGCAAGACCCCATCAACGAGGTCACGGAGATTTTGGACTCCAGATGGGGGGAAGAGGGAGTCGAATACCTCCTAGCCAGAGAGGGCACCCGGGCCAGCGCCAATAGCTGGGTGCCAGACTACGCTTTGGAGGAACCCCTGCTCAAGGACGAGTTTCATGCCCTTTTCCCACACAGACCCATGCCAGCGAGCTTCTTCGACGACTGGCTGTTCACGCCCACACTTTCTTCCAGCACGTTCCATGGATTCGACTCGGACGGGGAACCCGCACTGAGCACCCGTTCCCCAGAAGGATCGCCGGCGGGTTCGGCGTCAGACACCTCGTATTGGTGGGACGATCGACCGGAGGAGCAATGGCGCCGGAAGTGGCTGGAGATGCCAGGTCGAGCGACCGACGCAGAGACTGACATGGACGTGTTCGGGGAGGACCTTGGGTTCGAGCACGGCGGTACAGAGATGGAAGCGGAACAGGTCAACGTCGACGACCGCGAGGAGGAAGACTCGGAGGTCTTCAGTTGGCGGCCAACCACGGGGAGCGAACTGTATCCGGCATTCCCTCCCGTGATGATGGAGCACCCAGCACCCACACCTGAAAGCGGGGAGGGGGGAAGGGGGGGCTTCGAGGGGGGGATGGATGTCAGGGGTTCAGGAGCAGAGACGCAGAGAAGGGAGGAAGCAGAGAGCGAGGGGGAGGAATCCGAAGGGAAAATGAGTGATGATGACGACCCGAGATCTCCAAGCCTAAGCAGTGAGTCAGAGGACTCCCAAAAGGGAGCCCCAGTGAGCAGAGCAAGGGGGGGATCCGGGGGGACACCCCAGGAGGAAGGGAACAGAGGAGATTCAGAGAGCAGCAGCTGGAAGTCGGGACCCACGCTCAAGACTGAGAGCAGCAGGGAGGAAGGTAGCCAGGCATCGGGTTCCGGAGGCTGTCAGCAGGAGGGAGGGCACGAGTCAGGGGTGGTCACGCCCTCCTCAGAGAGCGAGGCAACGGTTAAGAGGAAAGTAGAGAGTTGGGCGCGCACGCCAAGTTCAAATGCAGCGGAAGCTGGAGCAGTAAGCAGCCCGGAGAGTGAGCCAGGTCCTAAAGCCCGCCGCAAGGAGGCAGAAGGATCAGGGGGGTCAGCGTCAGAGGAGAGTAGAAGGGAGGAGGCCCAGGGGGGCAGAAGGACCCAGAGACGTAGGGAGAGGCGAAGGAGGTGGAGCAAGGCTAGGGTATTAAGCTGGTGTGCAAGAGGCGGGGACTCAGACGGGTCTTCGCCGACCTAGGGCAGAAGGTGTAGAGCTGCACGCTGCAGTTCGGAAATGAAACCTGTAACTTAATAAAGACTCTTATAAAGTGAACGCTGGCTGGCGTGGTCCTATGTGAGCTGGGACCTGGTGGCAGCTCTGACACCCTAGTTTCTCCTTGGCCAACGACCTGGCCGGCACTGCGTGGGCTGCTAACCAGACCCAGTCTCCCACGTGGAGCTCTTCGCCAACCCTTCTGTGCCTGTCCGCTTGTACCTTGTATGCGTGTTTGGCCAGCTCCAGGTGGCGCCTCAGCTGATCGTGGACTTCCTGCAGCTCCGACGCGAACGCATCTGCTGTCTGCGGCTCCCCCTCCCCCATTCTTTCCAGTCCCGGGAAGGTTCTGGGGTGCCTCCCGTTGTTGGCGAAGAACGGCGTGACCCCCGTGGACACGTGCTTCGTGTTGTTGTAGGCGAACTCGGCAAGCGGCAGGTAATCTACCCACGTCGCAGGCTGTTGATTCGCATAGCATCTCAGGTACTGCTGCATGATGGCATTGACCCGCTCCGCTTGCCCGTTGGTCTGCGGGTGTCTCGCCGACGCCAGGTTGATCTTGACGTTTAGGAAGCCCATCAGCTTCTGCCAGAAATTCGAGATGAACTGCCGCCCGCGGTCGGACAGAATAGACCGCGGCAGACCGTGAACCTTGAACACGTGGTCTATGAACAGTTTGGCGGTTTGCTCCGCCGTGGCCACCTTCGCACACGGAATGAAATGTGCCATCTTGGAAAACAGGTCCACCACCACCAGCACTGCCGTCTTGCCCCTCGAGCTGGGCAGATCTGTGACAAAGTCCAGAGCCACCCTTTCCCAAGGTTCGACCGGAGTTTGCAGCGGTTCCAACAGTCCTGCCGGCGGTCTGTGCACTGGTTTGGCCCTCTGGCAGGTGTCACACCTCGCCACGTAGTCTGCGACCTCCCCTCTCATTCCAGGCCACCAGAAATCCCTGGCTACCAATTCCACCGTTTTCTCCTTGCCAAAGTGCCCGGCCGTGGGCGCGTCGTGCAGCTGCTGCAGCACCTTGGCGCGAAGGACGTCTCCCGGTACGTAGATGGCCCCTTTACGGATGAGCAATCCATCTCGTAGCTGGAAACCGTCGGCCTCAGCCTTGCCCCTTTGCACCTCTGCCATCTTTGCTTGCGCGAAGGAGTCATCCTGCAACGCTCGCCGCACCGCCTCCAGGTCCACGGTGGCCGCGGCGCACGCCCATACTGTTGGTGCGAAGATGTGCATGGCGGCCGCTGGCGTTGCGTCCTCCAGATACTGTGGCTTACGGGAGAGGGCGTCCGCCATGATGTTAGTGTCCCCCGGGACATACTCTATGCGGAAGTCGAAGTTCGCAAAAAACTCAGCCCAACGTATCTGCCTCTGGTTTAGGAACTGTGCCGTGCGCCAGTGCTCCAGATTCTTGTGGTCCGTGCAAACCTGCACCGTGTGCTTGGCGCCGATCAGGAAGTGCCTCCACGCTTTGAACGCTGCATGAATGGCCAGCAACTCCCTGACCCAGATGGTGTAGTTCTGCTCGGACTTGCTGAGCTTCCTGGAGTAAAACGCTCCCGGCCGCCACACCCCCTGCTGGTCCTTTTGCAGCAGGACCGCCCCCACGGCTCTGTCCGAGGCGTCTGTCTCCACCCTCATCGGCCTGCTGGGGTTGACGTGAAGCAGCTGCTCTTCCGACGCGAAGAGACGCTTGAGTGCCTGAAAGGACTGCTCCGCCTCCTCTGTCCAAACGAACTTCTTCTTCTTGGAGCTAAGCGTGTCTGTGATGGCCGCTGTCTGCATAGCGAAGCCCTTGATAAACTTGCGATAGAAGTTCGCAAAGCCGACAAACCTTTGGACCTCTTTCCGGTTGCGTGGACTCTTCCAATCCAATACCGCTCGAACCTTGGCGCTGTCCATGGCGAGCCCCTTGTCAGACAACTTGTAGCCCAGAAAATCCACCTCCGTCACGTCAAATTGGCACTTCTCCAGCTTGGCGTAGAGCCTATGTTGCTTTAGTCTGGTCAGCACTTCCTTGACGTGTCTGTCATGCTCCTGCTGCGATTCCGAAAAGATCAGGATGTCATCTAAGAAACAGACGCACGTCTTGTAGAGAAGTCCCGCCAACACGTGATGCATGAAAGCTTGAAAAACGTGGGAGCCATTTTGCAATCCAAAAGGCATAACTCTGTATTCGTAGGTACCCAGTGGCGTGAACATGGCCGTCTTCCACTCATCTCCCTCCCGCATGCGAATGAGGTTGTACGCCCCTCGCAGGTCTAACTTGGTGAACACTTTTCCCTTCCGCACCTTCGCCAGGAGGTCGTCGATTCGGGGCATGGGGAAGTCCGACGGCTTGGTCCCATTGTTTAAAATGCGATAGTCCACGACCAGTCTTTTTTGGGGCGTGTCTCGCTTTTTAACAAAGAATACAGGACTGCCCCCCGCTGCCTTGGACTCTCGGATGAAACCGCGCTCCAAATTATGATCTATGAACGCTTTGAGTTCCTGCAGCTCGTCCTCAGACATGGAATACAGTTTCCCTTTAGGCAGCACCGCCCCCGGCAGCAGGTCAATTTTGCAGTCATATGGTCTGTGAGGGGGTAGCCTGTCCACCTCCTTCTCGCAGAAAACTTCCAAAAATTCTGCGTACTTGTGGGGAATCGCTTGCAGCGTGCCTAGCAGCAGCTGTGACTCCTCTTCCTCTCCTTCCTGCCGGGGCACGATGCAGTGTTCAGCACAAAAGGAAGAGCCGAAGATCAGCTGCCTCTGGTACCAAGCCAGCGTCGGGCTGTGCTTGTCCAGCCAACTCATTCCCAATACAATGGGCGTATCCGATAGTTGAGTGACATTGAAGCTGATGATTTCTTTGTGATTCCCAAGTCGCATCGCCATTGGCGGCGTCTGCTTCACCACTTGCCCCCCTAGCAACTCCCTGCCATCCACCGTGACAACCTGCAGGGGCAGTGTGGCCGGCAGCAACTGTATAGCGTGCTTGTCGACAAACTCCTGCCCTATAAAGTCCGCGTTGCTGCCCGAGTCGACGGTAATTGGCACGTCCATGGTGATTCCATTGGGCAGCTGGAGAGATGCGGTGAGCCTCACCACTGGTTTGGGCGGGAGGGGGTTCACGGGCTGTAAAATCTCTGGGGACTGCGTCACTAACACGTCTGGCTGGGCCCCAGGGCCTCTTCCTCCAGCCAGACTGCTTCGTTTCCCTGCTGTGGTCCTCCTTGCTGCGTTGCTGCAGTCACCATTGCTGAGGCTGCAGTGAGCTTGTGGAGCCTCTGGGGACACTCTTTCGCCATATGCCCTGGCTCCGCACAGACGTAACACTTCCTGTTCCCTCTAGGAGGCTTCGCTTTCACTGCTGCCGGTGCTAGGGCTCTGGTTGCTGACTGAGCCCTTGCACCTCCAACCTCCATAGGTTCGGCTCCTCCTCCTGGCGGAGGCGTGGATTGCGCCCGCGCTGCTTCTCTGGGAAGGAAGGAGGGGCCCCTGGCTGGTTCGCGCCCTCCACGCCCTTCGTCCCTGCTCCACGGACGTTCTTCCAGCCTCACCCCCACTGCCAGTGCCCTCTGAACGACCTCCTGGGTGGTTCGGGGTCTCTCCCCCCTCGCGATCTCATCTTTAATCGAGCTGTGCAGCCCCTCCCAAAAGAGGTCTCTTACCGGGGCCGAATCTCTGTCCCATTCCAGGGCACTGACCAAGGCGAAAAAGCGGGCATGGTACTGTCTGACGCTGGCCCTCCCTTGTCTTAGCCCATGCACCTCCTTCCGGGCAAGATCCACGTCAATACTTGATAAAAAACACCCATCCATCGCTTTAATAAAGGCATCTGCATTCTGGAGCGCCGGATCCTTATCTCTCCATAAATTGCGTAGCCATGCTTTAGCATCCCCATGCAAATGGGACATGATGAATCCCACTCTCTCTTGCTCATCTCTAAAGTCTTTATGCAGCAGTTGCAGTGCGCACAGTACGTCTGCTCTAAAGTTGGGATACTGTTGCAGGTTCCCATCGAAGTGAGAGACCAGCCCGCCTGTTCGTCTCGCCAACCCAATTCCCTCCTGCCGGGGTGTCTGCTTCGTCAGCACGTCTAACCTGACCTGGAGATCCCTGCAGGCGGCAGCTGCCTCCTCCTCTCTCTTCCTGGATGCGAGAGCCTCGGCATTCAGTTGTGCCACTGCTTTTCTGAGTTCCTCTATCTGCTGCTCAGCCGTCATGTCGTCTGCTGTTCGTGAGCTCACTAGTAGGCACCTGTTTCTCTCCCCTCCTCGGGGCTGTAGATGCCCACAATTTAGAGACGGAGCTTACTGTCAGAGCTGCTTGAAGATCCTAGCTCACAGAGGATCACGCTAGCCAGCGATCATTAAGTAAAAGTCTTTATTGAATTACAGTTTCCATTCTCACGCTGCTGCGCGCAACTCTACGTCTAGTAGCTAGATCGACGAAGCTCCGTCTGAGTCTCCGCCCCGTGCGCACCAACTTAATATCCTAGCCCTGCTCCACCTTTTCCGCCTGACTGTCCTCCTCTGGGTCCCTCTACCCCCGGGGTTTCTTCCTTCCGGGATTCTTCTGACGCTGACCCGGACCCTCCTGCCTCCTTGCGCCGGGCTTTAGGACCTGGCTCCCTTTCCGGGCTGCTTACTGCGCCGCCTTCCTCTGCATTTGAACTTGGCGCGCGCGCCCAACCTTCCACTTTCCTCTTAACCGTTTCTTCGCTCCCCGATGGAGGTGTGGCCACTCCTGACTCATGCCCTCCCTCCTGTGGTGAGCTGCCAGCGCTTGCCCCCTGGCTCCCTTCCTCTTCCCTGCTCTCTGGCGGTGACGCTGGTCCCGATTTCCAACTGCTCTCCTCTGAGTCCCCTCTGGCTCTATCTTCCTGGGCTGCCCCCCTAGGCTCCCCCCTTGCCCTGGCCACTGGTGCTCCTTTCTGTGAATCCTCTGATTCACTGGAAAGACTCGGAGATCTCGGGTCGTCGTCATCACTCATCTTTTCTTCTGCCTCCTCCCCTTCGCTCTCTGTTTCCTCCCTTGCCCTTGCCTCTGCTCCTAAACCCCTGACAGGTGCCTTAAGAGCAAAGAACTCGACATGAAGCACAATCCAAATTTATTCTTTCTTTGTAGCTCGCACACAAAACAACCTGTTATGCTTTGCTATGTCGGTCAATGAATACCGAAAGGGCAATCGAAGCTTATTCGTCCTTTTTGTTTGGAGATTTTACCATATGGTTACTTATGCTTGATTTGGGCTGGTAACAAACATGTCACTCAGCGATTTTTGGTTAAATGTGCATTCTAACCCCAAAAGCACCAACCCCAAATAAGCCCAATCAGAGCTTTATAATCGTCTATTTATGTAGATGGAACGCAAAACACCTTTTTGCTTTTGTTTTGGTTTGATTCTGGCGCACACCCAAATAACACCATGCGAATTGAAAAAAGCCCAAAGCTTATTCGTCTTCTTTCTACCCATATGGAAGCGAAAAGATGGTGTGGTCTCATTGAACACACTTTGCGATTTCTGTGCCAGTGCATTAAGAGCTAAGAACATATGATGTAACCGCAATCCAAGATTATTCTTTCTATGTAGCTCGCACCCAAAACAACCTTTTTGGCTTTGTTTAGGGTTCTTACACTTTACTTTACTTTGCTATGTGAGTGAATGAACACCGAAAGGGCAATCGAAGCTTATTCGTCCTCTTTCTTTTGAGATTTTACCGTATGTTTACTTATGCTTGATTTGGGCTGGTAACAAACATGTCAGCGTGTCAGGGGTTCAGGAGCAGAGGCGAGGGCAAGGGAGGAAACAGAGAGCGAGGGGGAGGAGGCAGAAGAAAGGATGAGTGACGACGACGACCCGAGATCTCCGAGTCTGTCCAGTGAATCAGAAGATTCACAAAGAGGAGCACCAGTGGCAAGGGCAAGGGGGGAGACTAGGGGGACACCCCAGGAAGAAAGAGCCAGAGGGGACTCAGAGGGGAGCAGTTGGAGATCGGGACCTACGTCACCGCCAGAGAGTAGGGAAGAGGAAGAGCGCCTGGGAACTAGCGCTGGCAGCTCACAACAGGAGGGAGGGCACGAGTCAGGAGTGGCCACACCTTCATCGGGGAGCGAAGTGACGGTTAGACGGAAAGTGGAAGGTTGGGCGCGCGCGCCAAGTTCAAATGCACAGGAAGGTGGCGCAGTAGGCAGCCCGGAAAGAGAGCCAGGTCCTAAAGCCCGGCGCAAGGAGACAGGGGAGTCAGGGGGGTCAGCGTCAGAAGAATCCCGGAAGGGAGAGACCCAGGGGGGCAGAGGGACCCAGAGGAGAACTGTCAGGCGGAAAAGGTGGAGCAGGGCTAGGATATTAAGTTGGTGCGCAAGGGGCGGAGACTCAGAAGGAGCTTCGCCGACCTAAGCATAAGGCGTAGGGTTGCACGCAGCAGCTCAAGAATGGAGACTGTAACTCAATAAAGACTTTTAATCAACAACCGCTGGCTAGCGTGATCCTCTGTGAGCTAGGATCTGGAAGTAACCCTGACAGTAAGCTCCTTCTCTTCAAATTGTGGACATCCACGACCTCGCGGAGAGGAGGGAAAGCGGGTGCCTACAAGAAAGCTCACGAACGGTAGACAATATGACGGCCGAACAGCAAATAACGGAACTCAGAGACGCGGTTTCACGACTGACTGCCGAGGCGGTGGCATCCAGGAAGAGAGAGGAGGACGCAGCGGCCGCCTACAGGGATCTCCAGGTCAGGTTGGACGTGCTTACGAAGCAGGGGCAACAGACACCCAAATCAGAGGGGATTGGGTTGGGGAGACGCACAGGCAGTCTGGTCTCGCACTTCGATGGGAATTTGCAACAGTACCCCAATTTTAGAGCAGACGTAATGTGTGCACTACAACTACTGCACAAAGACTTTAGAGATGAACAAGAGAAAGTGGGGTTCATCATGTCCCATTTGCATGGAGACGCTAAAGCATGGCTGCGCAATTTGTGGAGGGATAAGGATCCTGCGCTCCAAAATGCGGACGCCTTTATTAAAGCGATGGATGGCTGTTTTTTATCAAGCATTGACGTGGATCTTGCCCGAAGGGAGGTGCACGGACTAAGACAAGGGAGGGCCAGCGTACGGCAATATCATGCCCGCTTTTTCGCTTTGGTCAGTGCCCTGGAATGGGACAGAGATTCGGCTCCCGTCAGAGACCTTTTTTGGGAGGGCTTGAACAGCTCGGTGAAAGATGAGATTGCGAGGGGGGAAAGACCCCGGACCACGCAGGAGATCGTTCAGAGGGCGCTGGCGGTGGGAGTGCGGCTGGAAGAACGTCCGTGGAGCAGGGACGAAGGGCGCAGCGGGCGCGAACCAGCCAGGGGCTCCTTCTTCCTTCCCAGAGAAGCAGCGCGTGCGCAATCCACGCCCCCAACAGGGGGAGGGGTGGAACCGATGGAGGTTGGGAGTGCAAGGGCTCAGTCAGCAGCCAGAGCCCTAGCACCGGCAGCAGTGAAAGCGAAGCCTCCTAGAGGGAACAGGAAGTGTTACATCTGCGAGGATCCAGGCCATTTGGCGAAAGAGTGTCCCCGGAGGCTCCACAAGCACACTGCAGCCTCAGCAATGGTGACTGCAGCAACGCAGCAAGGAGAACCACAGCAGGGAAACGACGATGTCTGGCTGGAAGAGGAGGCACTGGGGCCCAGCCAGACGTGTCAGTGAAGCAGTCCCCAGAGATTTTACCGCCCATGGACCCCCTCCCGCCCAAGCCAGTAGTGAGGCTCACCGCATCGCTCCAGCTACCCAATGGAATCACCATGGACGTGCCAATCACCGTCGACTCGGGAAGCAATGCAGACTTCATAGGGCAGGACTTTGTCGACCGGCACGCTATACAGTTGCTGCCTGCCGCGCTGCCACTGCAGGTTGTCACGGTGGATGGCAGGGAGCTGTTAGGGGGGCAAGTGGTGAAGCAGACGCCACCTATGGTGCTGCGGCTTGGAAATCACAAGGAGATTATCAGCTTCAACGTCACTCAACTCTCAGACACGCCTATCGTATTGGGCATGAGTTGGCTGGACAGGCACAGCCCGACGCTGGCTTGGTACCAGAGGCAGCTGACCTTCGGTTCTTCCTTTTGTGCTGAACACTGCATCATGCCCCAGCAAGAAGGGGAGCAAGAGGAGTCACAGCTGCTGCTCGGCACGCTGCAAGCGATTCCCCACAAGTACGCAGAATTTTTGGAGGTTTTCTGCGAGAAGGAGGCAGACAAGCTACCCCCCCCACAGACCATATGACTGCAAGATTGACCTGCTGCCGGGGGCGGCGCTGCCCAAAGGGAAGCTGTATTCCATGTCTGAAGACGAACTGCAGGAACTCAAGGAGTTCATTGATCATAATTTGAAACGCGGTTTCATCCGAGAGTCCCAGGCAGCGGGGGGCAGTCCTGTATTCTTTGTGAAGAAGCGAGACACGCCCCAGAAAAGGCTCGTGGTGGACTACCGCATTTTGAACAGTGTCACCAAGCCGTCGGACTTCCCCATGCCCCGAATCGACGACCTCCTCGCGAAAGTACGCAAGGGCAGCGTGTTCACCAAGTTGGACCTTCGAGGGGCGTACAACCTGATTCACATGCGGGAAGGAGATGAGTGGAAGACAGCCATGTTCACACCCCTGGGCACCTACGAATATAGAGTTATGCCTTTTGGATTGCAAAATGGCTCCCACGTTTTTCAAGCTTTCATGCATCACGTGTTGGCGGGGCTCCTCTACAAGACGTGCGTCTGTTTCTTGGATGACATCCTGATCTTTTCGGAATCGCAGCAGGAGCATGACAGACACGTCAGGGAAGTGCTGAGCAGGCTCCAGCAACATAGGCTTTACGCCAAGCTGGAGAAGTGCCAATTCGACGTGACGGAGGTGGATTTCCTGGGATACAGGTTGTCTGACAAGGGGCTCGCCATGGACAGTGCCAAGGTTCGAGCGGTGTTGGATTGGAAAAGCCCACGCAACCGGAAGGAGGTCCAACGATTTGTCGGCTTCGCGAACTTCTATCGCAAGTTCATCAAAGGCTTCGCTATGCAGACTGCAGCCATTACAGACACGCTCAGTTCCAAGAAAAAGAAGTTCATCTGGACAGCGCAGGCGGAGCAGTCCTTTCAGGCACTCAAGCGTCTTTTCGCCTCGGAGGAACAGCTGCTTCATGTCGATCCTAGCAGGCCGATGAGAGTTGAAACAGACACCTCGGACAGGGCCGTCGGAGCAGTCCTGCTGCAGAAGGACCCGCAGGGGGTTTGGAGGCCCGGAGCGTTTTACTCCAGGAAGCTCAGCAAGTCCGAACAGAATTACACCATCTGGGACAGGGAGTTGCTGGCTATTCATGCAGCGTTCAAAGCATGGAGGCACTTCCTGATTGGAGCCAAGCACACGGTGCAGGTCTGCACGGACCACAAGAATCTGGAGCACTGGCGCACGGCACAGTTCCTGAACCAGAGGCAGATACGTTGGGCTGAGTTCTTTGCGAATTTCGACTTCCGAATAGAGTATGTCCCGGGGGACACCAACATCATGGCGGACGCGCTATCCCGTAAGCCACAGTATCTGGAGGACGCCACGCCAGCGGCCGCCATGCACATCTTCGCGCCAACAGTGTGGGCGTGCGCTGCGGCGACAGTGGACCTGGAGGCGGTGCGACAAGCGTTGCAGAATGACTCTTTCGCGCAAGCAAAGATGGCTGAGATGCGAAGGGGCACGGCAGCAACCAACGGGTTCCAGCTGAGAGATGGATTGCTCATCCGCAAAGGGGCCATCTACGTGCCGGGAGACGAACTTCGCGCCAAGGTACTGCATCAGCTGCACGACGCGCCCACTGCCGGGCACTTTGGCAAGGAGAAGACGGTGGAATTAGTCGCCAGGGATTTCTGGTGGCCCGGAATGAGAGGGGAGGTCGCGGACTACGTGGCGAGGTGCGACACCTGCCAGAGGGCCAAACCAGTGCACAGACCGCCGGCCGGACTGTTGGAACCGCTGCAAACTCCGGTCGAGCCATGGGAGAGAGTCGCCCTGGACTTCGTCACGGATCTGCCCAGCTCGAGGGGCAAGACGGCCGTGCTGGTGGTGGTGGACTTGTTCTCCAAGATGGCGCATTTCATCCCGTGTGCGAAGGTGGCCACGGCGGAACAAACCGCCAAACTGTTCATAGACCACGTGTTCAAGGTTCACGGTCTGCCACGGTCTATTCTGTCCGACCGTGGGCGGCAGTTCATCTCGAACTTCTGGCAGAAGCTGATGGGCTTCCTAAACGTCAAGATCAACCTGGCGTCGGCGAGACACCCGCAGACCAACGGGCAAGCGGAGCGGGTCAATGCCATCATGCAGCAGTACCTGAGATGCTATGCGAATCAACAGCCTGCGACGTGGGTGGATTACCTGCCGCTCGCCGAGTTCGCCTACAACAACACGAAGCACGTGTCCACGGGGGTCACGCCGTTCTTCGCAAACAACGGGAGGCACCCCAGAACCTTCCCGGGACTGGAAAGACTGGTGGAGGGGGAGCCGCAGACAGCAGATGCGTTCGCGTCGGAGTTGCAAGAGGTTCACGATCAGCTGCGGCGGCACCTGGAGCTGGCCAAACACGCATACAAGGTGCAGGCAGACAAACACAGAAGGGTTGGCGAAGAGATCCAGGTGGGAGACTGGGTCTGGTTAGCAGCCCACGCAGTGCCGGCCAGGTCGTTGGCCAAGAAGAAACTAGGGCATAAGCAACTGGGGCCCTACCAAGTCGAAGAGCAGGTCAACCCGGTGGCTTTCAGGCTGGCGCTTCCGGAGGGTTCCAGAATGCATCCGGTGTTCCACAGATCGGTGCTCACTCCCTACAAGGCACCGCACAGGTTTCAGGAACCCGGCACGGCGCCGAGTCCGCTCCGAGAGGGAACCAGGCAACGGGGAGTGGCACAGGAGGTGCGCCTCAACGAAGTCACGGAGATTTTGGACTCCAGATGGGGGGAAGAGGGGGTAGAATACCTTCTCGCTAAGGAGGGCACCCCGGTCAATGCCAACAGCTGGGTGCCGGGCTACGCTCTAGATGAACCTCTGCTCAAGGAAGAGTTTCATGCCCTCTTTCCCCATAGGCCAATGCCGGCGGACTTTTTCGACGACTGGCTTTTCACGCCCACGCTTTCAGCCAGCACGTTCCGGGGATTCGACTCGGATGAGGAACCGACACGAGACGCCCGTTCCCCGGAGGGGTCACCCTCGGGATCTGCCTCAGAACCCTCGTATTGGTGGGATGATCGACCAGAGGAGCAGTGGCGCAGGAAGTGGCTGGAGGGTCCAGGACGAGCTACGCCTACAGAAGGAAGCGAGGGAGAGACCGACATGGACTTTTTCGGGGACAACCAGGGTCTCGAGCACGGCGGCACGGAGATGGAAGCAGAGGTGAC
This sequence comes from Podarcis vaucheri, assembly GCF_965113315.1. NCBI lineage: Eukaryota > Metazoa > Chordata > Lepidosauria > Squamata > Lacertidae > Podarcis > Podarcis vaucheri. The sequence continues at coordinate 96,689,574 of NC_138765.1, forward strand.
CGTCGTTGACGAGAGCAGGGAGGAAGAACTGGGAGTCTGCGGATGGAGGCCGGCCACGGGAAGCGAACTGTACCCGACATTCGTCCCTTTGACACTGCAGCACCCAGTTCCCGCACCGGAGGGAGGGGAGGGGGGAAGGGGGGGCTTTGAGGGGGGGATGGATGTCAGGGGTTCAGGAGCAGAGGCGAGGGCAAGGGAGGAAACAGAGAGCGAGGGGGAGGAGGCAGAAGAAAGGATGAGTGACGACGACGACCCGAGATCTCCGAGTCTGTCCAGTGAATCAGAAGATTCACAAAGAGGAGCACCAGTGGCAAGGGCAAGGGGGGAGACTAGGGGGACACCCCAGGAAGAAAGAGCCAGAGGGGACTCAGAGGGGAGCAGTTGGAGATCGGGACCTACGTCACCGCCAGAGAGTAGGGAAGAGGAAGAGCGCCTGGGAACTAGCGCTGGCAGCTCACAACAGGAGGGAGGGCACGAGTCAGGAGTGGCCACACCTTCATCGGGGAGCGAAGTGACGGTTAGACGGAAAGTGGAAGGTTGGGCGCGCGCGCCAAGTTCAAATGCACAGGAAGGTGGCGCAGTAGGCAGCCCGGAAAGAGAGCCAGGTCCTAAAGCCCGGCGCAAGGAGACAGGGGAGTCAGGGGGGTCAGCGTCAGAAGAATCCCGGAAGGGAGAGACCCAGGGGGGCAGAGGGACCCAGAGGAGAACTGTCAGGCGGAAAAGGTGGAGCAGGGCTAGGATATTAAGTTGGTGCGCAAGGGGCGGAGACTCAGAAGGAGCTTCGCCGACCTAAGCATAAGGCGTAGGGTTGCACGCAGCAGCTCAAGAATGGAGACTGTAACTCAATAAAGACTTTTAATCAACAACCACTGGCTAGCGTGATCCTCTGTGAGCTAGGATCTGGAAGTAACCCTGACACAGCGATTTTTGGTTAAATGTGCATTCTAACCCCAAAAGCACCAACCCCAAATAAGCCCAATCAGAGCTTTATAATCGTCTATTTATGTAGATGGAACGCAAAACACCTTTTTGCTTTTGTTTTGGTTTGATTCTGGCGCACACCCAAATAACACCATGCGAATTGAAAAAAGCCCAAAGCTTATTCGTCTTCTTTCTACGCATATGGAAGCGAAAAGATGGTGTTGTGTTATTTTGGTCTCATTGCACACACTTTGCGATTTCTGTGTTAATGGTGCCTTAAGAGCAAAGAACTCGATATGAAGCACAATCCAAGATTATTCTTTCTATGTAGCTCGCAGACAAAACAACCTGTTAGGCTTTGCTATGTCGGTGAATGAACACCGAAAGGGCAATCGAAGCTTATCCGTCCTTTTTCTATTGAGATTATACCATATGTTTACATATGCTTGATTTGGGCTGGTAACAAACATGTCACTCAGCGATTTTTGGGTGAATGTGCATTCTAACCCCAAAAGCACCAACTTGAAATAAGCCCAATCAGAGCTTTATTTTCTTCTTTTTATGTAGATGGAACCCAAAACACCTTTTTGCTTTGGTTTTGGTGTGATTCTGGCGCACACCCAAATAACACCATGCGAATTGAAAAAAGCCCAATCAAAGCTTATTCGTCTTCTTTCTACCCATATGGAAGCGAAAAGATGGTGTGGTCTCATTGAACACACTTTGCGATTTCTGTGCCAGTGCATTAAGAGCTAAGAACATATGATGTAACCGCAATCCAAGATTATGCTTTCTATGTAGCTCGCACCCAAAACAACCTTTTTGGCTTTGTTTAGGGTTCTTACACTTTACTTTGCTATGTGAGTGAATGAACACCGAAAGGGCAATCGAAGCTTATTCGTCCTCTTTCTTTTGAGATTTTACCGTATGTTTACTTATGCTTGATTTGGGCTGGTAACAAACATGTCACTCAGCGATTTTTGGTTAAATGTGCATTCTAACCCCAAAAGCACCAACTTGAAATAAGCCCAATCAGAGCTTTATAATCGTCTATTTATGTAGATGGAACCCAAAACACCTTTTTGCTCTGGTTTTGGTGTGATTCTGGCGCACACCCAAATAACACCATGCGAATTGAAAAAAGCCCAATCAACGCTTATTCGTCTGCTTTCTACGAATATGGAAGCAAAAATATGGTGTGTTATTTTGGTCTCATTGCACACACTTTGCGATTTCTGTGTTAATGGTGCCTTAAGAGCAAAGAACTCGACATGAAGCACAATCCAAATTTATTCTTTCTTTGTAGCTCGCACACAAAACAACCTGTTATGCTTTGCTATGTCGGTCAATGAATACCGAAAGGGCAATCGAAGCTTATTCGTCCTTTTTCTTTGGAGATTATGCTTGTGTCAGGGGATGATTAGCTGCTTGTGCTTAAAATAGTGCCCCTTCAGAGTTTGTGCGGCCCCACAAACCTCTGTGTGTGACAGAGCTCCTCAGACATGTCTGCTCTAGTCACTAGTAGAGTCTGACAGTGGCTGTCTGCGGAAGCGCTTCCAGCAAAGAAGTTCCTTAACGGAAACGCGTCTCCTGGACTCACGACGTGACAGCTTCCGGCGAAGCATGGGTCTCCCTGCAGTTGCTTCTGACACCTCCCCGCTATTTTCGCTCGAAGTGTCTCTCACCCTTTTCTCTCCCCTGCTGCTTCCTGCCTGGGCTGCTGCGTCTCTCTCAGCATTATTGAGATCCTCCTCCAGAGACCCCGCGCTCCCCCTGCTGGTCCCTGCTTTGGCTGTTGACTCTCTCCCAGTCTCTGGGAGCCCTACCACTTCCCTCTCCTCTGATGTCAGTTCCCTGACAGCTTGATTTGGGCTGGTAACAAACACGTCACTCAGCGATTTTTGGTTAAATGTGCATTCTAACCCCAAAAGCACCAACCCCAAATAAGCCCAATCAGAGCTTTATAATCGTCTATTTATGTAGATGGAACGCAAAACACCTTTTTGCTTTTGTTTTGGTTTGATTCTGGCGCACACCCAAATAACACCATGCGAATTGAAAAAAGCCCAAAGCTTATTCGTCTTCTTTCTACGCATATGGAAGCGAAAAGATGGTGTTGTGTTATTTTGGTCTCATTGCACACACTTTGCGATTTCTGTGTTAATGGTGCCTTAAGAGCAAAGAACTCGATATGAAGCACAATCCAAGATTATTCTTTCTATGTAGCTCGCAGACAAAACAACCTGTTAGGCTTTGCTATGTCGGTGAATGAACACCGAAAGGGCAATCGAAGCTTATCCGTCCTTTTTCTATTGAGATTATACCATATGTTTACATATGCTTGATTTGGGCTGGTAACAAACATGTCACTCAGCGATTTTTGGGTGAATGTGCATTCTAACCCCAAAAGCACCAACTTGAAATAAGCCCAATCAGAGCTTTATTTTCTTCTTTTTATGTAGATGGAACCCAAAACACCTTTTGGCTTTGGTTTTGGTGTGATTCTGGCGCACACCCAAATAACACCATGCGAATTGAAAAAAGCCCAATCAAAGCTTATTCGTCTTCTTTCTACCCATATGGAAGCGAAAAGATGGTGTGGTCTCATTGAACACACTTTGCGATTTCTGTGCCAGTGCATTAAGAGCTAAGAACATATGATGTAACCGCAATCCAAGATTATGCTTTCTATGTAGCTCGCACCCAAAACAACCTTTTTGGCTTTGTTTAGGGTTCTTACACTTTACTTTGCTATGTGAGTGAATGAACACCGAAAGGGCAATCGAAGCTTATTCGTCCTTTTTCTTTTGAGATTTTACCATATTTTTACCTATGCTTGATTTGGGCTGGTAACAAACATTTCTGCGATTTTTGGTTAAATGTGCATTCTAACCCCAAAAACACCAACTTAAAATGAGCCCAATCAGAGCTTTATCATCTTCTTTCTTCGAATATGGAAGCAGAAATATGGTGTGTTATTTTGGTCTCATTGCACATACTTTGCGAATTTTGTGTCAATGTGCATTAAGAGCTAAGAACACGACATGAAGTAAGCGCAATCCAAGATTATTCTTTCTTTGTAGCTCGCACACAAAACAACCTGTTAGGCTTTGTTTAGGGTTCTTACACTTTACTTTGCTATGTCGGTGAATGAACACCGAAAGGGCAATCGAAGCTTATCCGTCCTTTTTCTATTGAGATTTTACCATATGTTTACTTATGCTTGATTTGGGCTGGTAACAAACATGTCACTCAGCGATTTTTGGGTGAATGTGCATTCTAACCCCAAAAGCACCAACTTGAAATAAGCCCGATCAGAGCTTTATTATTTTCTTTTTATGTAGATGGAACGCAAAACACCTTTTTGCTTTGGTTTTGGTGTGATTCTGGCGCACACGCAAATAACACCATGCGAATTGAAAAAAGCCCAATCAAAGCTTATTCGTCTGCTTTCTACGAATGGAAGCAAAAAGATGGTGTGTTATTATGGTCTCATTGCACACACTTTGCGAATTCTGTGTCAATGTGCATTAAGAGCTAAGAACACGACATGAAGTAAGCGCAATCCAAGATTATTCTTTCTATGTAGCTCGCACCCAAAACACCCTTTTTGGCTTTGTTTAGGGTTCTTACACTTTGCTTTGCTATGTGGGTGAATGAACACCGAAAGGGCAATTCAAGCTTATTCGTACTTTTTCTATTGAGATGTTAGCATATGTTTACATATGCTTGATTTGGCCTGGTAACAAACATGTCACTCAGCGATTTTTGGGTGAATGTGCATTCTAACCCCAAAAAGCACCAACTTGAAATAAGCCCAATCCGAGCTTTATTTTCTTCTTTTTATGTAGATGGAACCCAAAACACCTTTTTGCTTTGGTTTTGGTGGGATTCTGGCGCACACCCAAATAACACCATCCGAATTGAAAAAAGTCCAATGAAAGCTTATTCGTCTGCTTTCTACGCATATGGAAGCGAAAAGATGGTGTGGTCTCATTGAACACACTTTGCGATTTCTGTGTCAATGTGCATTAAGAGCTACCAACACGAAGTAAGCGCAATCCAAGATTCTGTTTTCTATGTAGTTCGAAACTGTCAGAGTTGCTCCCCGATCCTAGCTCACAGAGGATCACGCTAGCCAGCGATCATTAAGTAAAGTCTTTATTGAGTTACAGTTTCCATTCTCAAGCTGCTGCGTGCAACTCTACGTCTTATGTTTAGATCGGCGAAGCTCCGTCTGAGTCTCCGCCCCTTGTGCACCAACTTAATATCCTAGCCCTGCTCCACCTTTTCCGCCTGACTGTTCTCCTCTGGGTCCCTCTGCCCCCGGGGTCTCTTCCTTCCGGGACTCTTTTGTTGCTGACCCCCCGGACCCTTCTGTCTCCTTGCGCCGGGCTTTAGGACCTGGCTCCCTTTCCGGGCTGCTTACTGCGCCACCTTCCTGTGCATTTGAACTTGGCGCGCGCGCCCAACCTTCCACTTTCTGTCTGACCGTTTCTTCGCTCCCCGATGGAGGTGTGGCCACTCCTGACTCGTGCCCTCCCTCCTGTTGCGAGCTGCCAGCGCTTGATACCTGACTCCCTTCCTCTCCCCTGCTCTCTGTTGGTGACGCTGGTCCCGATTTCCAACTGCTCCCCTCTGAGCTCCCTCTGGCCCTTTCCTCCTGGGGTGTCCCCCTAGGCTCCCCCCTTGCCCTGGCCACTGGTGCTCCTTTCTGTGAATCTTCCGATTCACTGGAAAGACTCGGAGATCTCGGGTCGTCGTCATCACTCATCCTTTCTTCTGCCTCCTCCCCCTCGCTCTCTGTTTCCTCCCTTGCCCTTGCCTCTGCTCCTGAACCCCTGACATCCATCCCCCCCTCGAAGCCCCCTCTTCCCCCCTCCCCTCCTTCCGGTGCGGGAGCTGGGTGCTGCCGTGTCATGGGGACGAATGTCGGATACAGTTCGCTTCCCGTGGCGGGCCTGCATCTGAAGTCTTCTGGTTCTTCCTCCCTGCTCTCGTCGACGACGGTCACTTCCGCTTCCATCTCTGTGCCACCGTGCTCGAAACCCGGGTCGTCCCCGAATACGTCCATGTCCGTCTCTCCCTCGCTTCCTCCTGGGGGCGTTGCTCGGCCTGGACCCTCCAGCCACTTCCTGCGCCACTGCTCCTCTGGTCTATCGTCCCACCAATACGAAGGTTCTGAGGCAGATCCCGAGGGTGACCCCTCCGGGGAACGTGCGTCGCGTGTCGGTTCCTCGTCCGAGTCGAACCCCCGGAACGTGCTGGCTGAAAGCGTGGGCGTGAAAAGCCAGTCGTCGAAAAAGTCTGCTGGCATGGGCCTGTGGGGGAAGAGGGTCTGAAACTCTTCTTTGAGCAGAGGTTCGTCTAGAGCGTAGCCTGGCACCCAGCTGTTGGCACTGGCCGGGGTGCCCTCCTTGGCGAGAAAGTATTCTACCCCCTCTTCCCCCCATCTAGAGTCCAAAATCTCTGTGACTTCGTTGATGCGCTCCTCCTGTGCCACTCCCCCTCGCTCGGTTCTCTCTCGGAGTGGACTTGGTGCCGTGCCTGGTTCCTGAAATCTGTGAGGTGCCTTGTAGGGAGTGAGCACCGATCTGTGGAACACCGGATGCATCCTGGAACCCTCCGGAAGCGCCAGCCGGAAAGCCACCGGGTTGACCTGCTCTTCGACTTGGTAGGGCCCCAGTTGCTTATGCCCTAGTTTCTTCTTCGCCAACGACCTGGCCGGCACTGCGTGGGCTGCCAACCAGACCCAGTCTCCCACATGGATCTCTTCGCCAACCCTTCTGTGTTTGTCCGCTTGTACCTTGTATGCGTGTTTGGCCAGCTCCAGGTGCCGCCGCAGCTGATCGTGGACCTCCTGCAACTCTGACGCGAACGCATCTGCTGTCTGCGGCTCCCCCTCCCCCATTCTTTCCAGTCCCGGGAAGGTTCTGGGGTGCCTCCCGTTGTTGGCGAAGAACGGCGTGACCCCCGTGGACACGTGCTTCGTGTTGTTGTAGGCGAACTCGGCGAGAGGCAGGTAATCCACCCACGTCGCAGGCTGTTGATTCGCATAACATCTCAGGTACTGCTGCATGATGGCATTGACCCGCTCCGCTTGCCCGTTGGTCTGCGGGTGTCTAGCCGACGCCAGGTTGATCTTGACGTTCAGGAAGCCCATCAGCCTCTGCCAGAAATTCGAGATGAACTGTCGCCCTTGGTCGGACAGAATAGACCGCGGCAGACCGTGAACCTTGAACATGTGATCTATGAACAGTTTGGCGGTTTGTTCCGCCGTGGCCACCTTAGCACACGGAATGAAATGTGCCATCTTGGAGAACAAGTCCACCACCACCAGCACGGCCGTCTTGCCCCTCGAGCTGGGCAGATGCGTGACAAAGTCCAGGGCCACTCTCTCCCATGGTTCGAACGGAGTTTGCAGCGGTTCCAACAGTCCGGCCGGCGGTCTGTGCACTGGTTTGGCCCTCTGGCAGGTGTCACACCTCGCCACATAGTCCGCGACTTCCCCTCTCATTCCGGGCCACCAGAAGTCTCTGGCGACTAATTCCATCGTCTTCTCCTTGCCAAAGTGCCCGGCAGTGGGCGCGTCGTGCAGCTGCTGCAGTACCTTGGCGCGAAGTTCGTCTCCCGGCACGTAGATGGCCCCTTTACGGATGAGCAATCCATCTCGCAGCTGGAACTCGTCGGTCGCTGCCGTGCCCCTGTGCACCTCTGCCATCTTTGCTTGCGCGAAGGAGTCATCCTGCAACGCTCGTCGCACCGCCTCCAGGTCAACTGTTGCCACAGCGCACGCCCACACTGTAGGTGCGAAGATGTGCATGGCGGCCGCTGGCGTTGCCTCCTCCAGATACTGCGGCTTACGGGAGAGAGCATCCGCCATGATGTTGGTGTCCCCTGGGACATACTCTATTCGGAAGTCGAAGTTCGCAAAGAACTCAGCCCAACGTATCTGCCTCTGGTTCAGGAACTGTGCCGTGCGCCAGTGCTCCAGATTCTTGTGGTCCGTGCAGACTTGCACCGTGTGCTTGGCGCCGATCAGGAAGTGCCTCCACGCTTTGAACGCTGCATGAATGGCCAGCAACTCCCTGTCCCAGATGGTGTAGTTCTGTTCGGACTTGCTGAGCTTCCTGGAGTAAAACGCTCCCGGCCTCCAAACCCCCTGCGGGTCTTTCTGCATCAGGACTGCTCCCACGGCTCTGTCCGAGGCGTCTGTCTCCACCCTCATCGGCCTGCTGGGGTTGACATGAAGCAGCTGCTCTTCCGACGCGAAGAGCCGCTTGAGTGCCTGAAAGGACTGCTCCGCCTGCTCTGTCCAGATGAACTTCTTTTTCTTGGAGCTGAGCGTGGAGGTCGTCGATTCCACTGGTTAAATGCGCAGTCTAACCCCAAAAACACCAACTTGAAATAAGCCCAATCAGAGCTTTATCATCTTTTTATGTAGATGGAACGCAAAAGACCTTTTTGCTTTGGTTTGGTGTGATTCTGGCGCACACGCAAATAACACCATGCGAATTGAGAAAAGCCCAATCAAAGCTTATTCGTCTGCTTTCTACGCATATGGAAGCGAAAAGATGGTGTTGTGTTGTTTTGGTCTCATTGCACACACTTTGCGATTTCTGTGTCAATGTGCATTAAGAGCTAAGAACACGACCTGAAGTAAGCGCAATCCAAGATTATTCTTTCTATGTAGCTCGCACCCAAAACACCCTTTTTGGCTTTGTTTAGGGTTCTTACACTTTACTTTGCTATGTGGGTGAATGAACACCGAAAGGGCAATTCAAGCTTATTCGTACTTTTTCTATTGAGATGTTAGCATATGTGTCAGGGGTTCAGGAGCAGAGGCAAGGGCAAGGGAGGAAACAGAGAGCGAGGGGGGGAGGCAGAAGAAAGGATGAGTGATGACGACGACCCGAGATCTCCGAGTCTTTCCAGTGAATCGGAAGATTCACAGAAAGGAGCACCAGTGGCCAGGGCAAGGGGGGAGCCTAGGGGGACACCCCAGGAGGAAAGGGCCAGAGGGAGCTCAGAGGGGAGCAGTTGGAAATCGGGACCAGCGTCACCAACAGAGAGCAGGGGAGAGGAAGGGAGTCAGGTATCAAGCGCTGGCAGCTCACAACAGGAGGGAGGGCACGAGTCAGGAGTGGCCACATCTCCATCAGGGAGCGAAGAAACGGTCAGACGGAAAGTGGAAGGTTGGGCGCGCGCGCCAAGTTCAAATGCACAGGAAGGTGGCGCAGTAAGCAGCCCGGAAAGGGAGCCAGGTCCTAAAGCCCGGCGCAAGGAGACAGAAGGGTCCGGGGGGTCAGCGTCAGAAGAGTCCCGGAAGGAAGAGACCCCGGGGGGCAGAGGGACCCAGAGAAGAACAGTCAGGCGGAAAAGGTGGAGTAAGGCTAGGATATTAAGTTGGTGTACAGGAGGCGGGGACCCAGACAGAGCTTCGCCGATCTAACCATAAGACGTAGAGTTGCACGCAGCAGCTTGAGAATGGGAACTGTAACTCAATAAAGACTTTTACTAAATGATCGCTGGCTAGCGTGATCCTCTGTGAGCTAGGATCGGGGAGCAACTCTGACAGTAAGCTCTGTCTCCTAAATTGTGGGCATCTACGGCCTCACGGAGAGGAGAGAAAGCGGGTGCCTACTAGCGAGCTCACGAACGGCAGACAACATGACGGCTGAACAGCAGATAGCGGAACTCAGAGAAGCAGTGACACGACTGAATGCCGAGGCACTTGCATCCAGGAAGAGAGAGGAGGACGCAGCTGCCGCCTACAGGGATCTCCAGGTCAGGTTGGAAGTGCTTACGAAGCAAGGGGAACTGACAGCCAGACGGGAGGGGATTGGATTGGGAAGAAGAACAGGCGGTCTGGTCTCTCACTTCGATGGGAATCTGCAACAGTACCCCAACTTTAGAGCAGATGTAATTTGTGCACTGCAACTGCTGAACAAAGACTTTAGAGATGAGCAAGAGAAAGTGGGGTTCATCATGCCCCATTTGCATGGAGATGCTAAAGCATGGCTGCGCAATTTGTGGAGGGATAAGGATCCGGCGCTCCAAAATGCGGATGCCTTTATTAAAGCGATGGATGGGTGTTTTTTATCAAGCATTGACGTGGATCTTGCTCGGCAGCAGATACATGGACTGAAGCAAGGGAGGGCCAGCGTAAGGCAGTACCATGCCCGCTTTTTCGCTTTGGTCAGTGCCCTGGAATGGGACAGAGATTCGGCTCCTGTAAGAGACCTGTTTTGGGAGGGCTTGCACGGCTCGGTTAAAGATGAAATTGCGAGGGGGGAGAGACCCCGGACCACGCAGGAGATCGTTCAGAGGGCGCTGGCGGTGGGGGTGCGGCTGGAAGAACGTCCGTGGAGCAGGGACGAAGGGCGTGGAGGGCGCGAACCAGCCAGGGGCTCCTCCTTCCTTCCCAGAGAAGCAGCGCGTGCGCAATCCACGCCTCCGCCAGGAGGAGGAGCGGAACCTATGGAGGTTGGAGGTGCAAGGGCTCAGTCAGCAGCCAGAGCCCTAGCACCGGGAGCAGTGAAAGCGAAGCCTCCTAGAGGGAACAGGAAGTGTTATATCTGCGATGATCCACAGCATATGGCGAAAGAGTGTCCCCGGAGGCTCCACAAGCACACTGCAGCCTCAGCAATGGTAACTGCAGCAACGCACCAAGGAGAACCACAGCAGGGAAACGACGCAGTCTGGCTGGAGGAAGAGGCACTGGGGCCCAGCCAGACGTGTCAGTGAAGCAGTCCCCAGAGATTTTACAGCCCATGGACCCCCTCCCGCCCAAGCCAGTAGTGAGGCTCACCGCATCGCTCCAGCTGCCCAATGGAATCACCATGGACGTGCCAATCACCATCGACTCAGGCAGCAATGCAGACTTTATAGGGCAGGACTTTGTCGACCGGCACGCTATACAGTTGCTGCCGGCCACGCTGCCCCTGCAGGTTGTCACGGTGGATGGCAGGGAGCTGCTAGGGGGGCAAGTGGTGAAGCAGACGCCACCAATGGTGATGCGACTTGGGAATCACAGGGAAATCATCAGCTTCAACGTCACTCAACTGTCGGACACGCCTATTGTATTGGGCATGAGTTGGCTGGATAAGCACAGCCCGACGCTGGCTTGGTACCAGAGGCAGCTGACCTTCGGCTCTTCCTTTTGTGCGGAACACTGCATCGTGCCCCGGCAGGAAGGAGAGGAAGAGGAGTCACAGCTGCAGCTGGGCACGCTGCAAGCGGTTCCCCACAAGTACGCAGAATTTTTGGAGGTTTTCTGCGAGAAGGAGGCAGACAGGCTACCCCCCCACAGACCATATGACTTCACAATTGACCTGCTGCCGGGGGCGGCGCTGCCCAAAGGGAAGCTGTATTCCATGTCTGAGGACGAACTGCAGGAACTCAAAGAGTTCATAGATCATAATTTGGAGCGCGGTTTCATCCGAGAGTCCAAGGCAGCGGGGGGCAGTCCTGTATTCTTTGTTAAGAAGCGGGACACGCCCCAAAAAAGGCTGGTCGTGGACTATCGCATCTTGAACAGTGTGACCAAGCCATCGGACTTCCCCATGCCCCGAATCGACGACCTCCTCGCAAAGGTATGGAAGGGCAGCGTGTTCACCAAGTTGGACCTGCGAGGGGCGTACAACCTTATTCGCATGCGGGAAAGAGATGAGTGGAAGACAGCCATGTTCACGCCCCTGGGCACCTACGAATATAGAGTTATGCCTTTTGGATTGCAAAATGGCTCCCACGTGTTTCAAGCGTTCATGCATCACGTGTTGGCGGGGCTCCTCTACAAGACGTGCATCTGTTTCTTGGATGACATCCTGATCTTTTCGGAATCGCAGCAGGAGCATGACAGACACGTCAAGGAAGTGCTGAGCAGGCTACGGCAGCATAGGCTTTACGCCAAGCTGGAGAAGTGCCAGTTCGACGTGACGGAGGTGGATTTCCTGGGCTACAAGTTGTCTGACAAGGGGCTCGCCATGGACAGCGCCAAGGTTCGAGCGGTGTTGGATTGGAAAAGCCCACGCAACCGGAAGGAGGTCCAACGGTTTGTCGGCTTCGCGAACTTCTATCGCAAGTGTCAGGGCTGCCACCCAGTCCCAGCTCACATAGGACCAAGTCCGCCAGCGTTCAGTTTAAAAGAGTCTTTATTGGATTACAGGTTCCATTTCCAAACTGCAATGTGCAGCCCTACTTCTTCTAGGTCAGAACGACGAAGACCCGTCTGAGTCTCCGCCTCTAGCGCACCAGCTTAATACCCTAGCCTTGCTCCACCTCTTGCGCCTTTCCTTCCGTCTCTGGGTCCTTCTGCCCCCCGGGGTCTCTTCTTTCCTACTCTCTTCTGACGCGGACCCCCCTGTCCCTTCCGCCTCCTTGCGGCGGGCTTTGGGACCTGGCTCACTCTCTGGGCTGCTTACTGCGCCAGCTTCCGCTACATTTGAACTTGGCGCGCGCACCCAACTCTCTACTTTCCTCTTGACCGTTTCCTCGCTCCCCGAGGTGGGCGTGACTACTCCTGACTCATGCCCTCCCTCCTTCTGAAAGTCTCCTGAGCCCGATATCTGGTCCCCTCTCTCCCCGCTACTCCCGGCTGGGCACGTGGGTCCCGATCTCCAACTGCTGCTCTCTGATCCCTCTCTGGACCCTTCTTCCTGGGGTGTCCCCCTGCTCTCCCCCCTTGCTCTGACTGCTGGCGCTCCCTTCTGGGAATCCTCGGACTCGCTAGACAGGCTCGGTGATCTCGGGTCGTCATCCCCACTCATCCTTCCTTCGTATTCCTCCCCCTCGCTCTCTGTCTCCTCCCTTCTCTGCGTCTCTGCTCCTGAACCCCTGACATCCATCCCCCCCTCGAAGCCCCCCCTTCCCCCCTCCCCGCTTTCAAGGGTGGTTGGTGGGTGCTCCGTCATCACGGGAGTGAATGTCGGATACAGTTCGCTCCCCGTTGCTGGCCGCCAACTGAAGATCTCCGAGTCTTCCTCCCCGCGTTCGTCAACGGTGATTTGCTCCGCTTCCATTTCGGTGCCGCCGTGCTCGAAACCGAGATCCTCCCCGCACACGTCCATGTCAGTCTCTGCGTCTGTCGCTGGACCTGGCATCTCCTGCCACTTCCGGCGCCACTGCTCCTCTGGCTGATCGTCCCACCAATACGAGTTGTCGGACGCCGAACCCTCCGGTGACCCCTCTGGGGAACGTGTGCGCTGTGCGGGCTCCCCGTCCGAGTCGAAGCCATGGAACGTGCTGGAGGAAAGCGTGGGCGTGAACAACCAGTCGTCGAAGAAGCCCGCTGGCATAGGTCTGTGTGGGAAAAGGGCATGAAACTCGTCCTTGAGCAGGGGTTCCTCCAAGGCGTAGTCCGGCACCCAGCTATTCGTGCTGGCCCGGGTGCCCTCTCTTGCTAGGAGATATTCTACTCCGTCTTCCCCCCATCTGGAGTCCAAAATCTCCGTGACTTCGTTGATGGGGTCCTGCTGTGGCAATCTCCCCGCCTCCGTTCGCTCCGGAGACTGACTCGGTGCCGTTCCCGGTTCCTGGAACCTGTGAGGTGCCCTGTAGGGAGTGAGCACCGACCTGTGGAACACCGGATGCATTCTGGAACCCTCCGGTAGCACCAGCCTGAAAGCCACCGGGTTGATCTGCGCTTCGACTCGGTATGGACCGAGTTGCTTGTGCCCCAGCTTCCTCTTGGCTAACGATCTGGTCGGCACTGCGTGGGCTGCCAACCAGACCCAGTCTCCCACTCGGATCTCTTCGCCAACTCGCCTGTGCTTGTCAGCTTGCACTTTGTATGCGTGCTTCGCTAGCTCCAGCTGCCGTCTGAGTTGATCGTGGATCTCCTGCAACTCAGATGCGAAGGCGTCCGCCGTCTGCGGTTCCCCTTCCCCCACTCTGTCCAGTCCCGGGAAGGTTCTGGGATTCCTCCCATTGTTGGCGAAGAACGGCGTCACCCCTGTGGACACGTGTTTCGTGTTGTTGTAGGCGAACTCGGCGAGCGGCAGGTAATCCACCCACGTCGCAGGCTGTTGATTGGCATAGCATCTCAGGTACTGCTGCATGATGGCATTGACCCTCTCCGCTTGCCCATTGGTCTGCGGGTGTCTCGCTGATGTCAGGTTGATCTTGACGTTCAGGAAGCCCATCAGCTTCTGCCAGAAATTCGAGATGAACTGCCGCCCCCGGTCGGACAGTATAGACCGCGGCAGCCCGTGCACTTTGAACACGTGATCTATGAACAGTTTGGCTGTTTGTTCTGCCGTGGCCACCTTCGCACACGGTATGAAATGTGCCATCTTGGTGAACAAGTCCACCACCACTAGTACAGCTGTCTTGCCTCTCGAGCTGGGTAGATCCGTAACAAAGTCCAGGGCCACTCTCTCCCACGGTTCAAACGGCGTTTGCAGCGGTTCCAGCAGTCCCGCCGGTGGTTTGTGCACCGGTTTGGCCCTCTGGCAGGTGTCGCACCTCGCAACGTAGTCCGCGACTTCCCCTCTCAGTCTGGGCCACCAAAAGTCCCTTGCGACTAATTCCACCGTTTTTTCCGTGCCAAAGTGCCCGGCCGTGGGTGCGTCGTGCAGCTGCTGCAGTACCCTGGCGCGAAGTTCGTCTCCCGGCACGTAGATGGCCCCTTTACGTAAGAGCAAGCCGTCTCGTATCTGGAACTCGTCGCCCTTCGCCGTGCCCTTGTGCACCTCTGCCATCTTTGCCTGCGCGAATGAGTCGTCCTGCAACGCCCGCCGCACCGCATCCAGGTCTACTGTGGCTGAAGCGCACGCCCACGCTGTTGGCGCGAAGATGTGCATGGCTGCCGCTGGCGTCGCCTCTTCGAGGTATTGCGGTTTGCGGGACAGTGCATCCGCCATGATGTTGGTGTCGCCTGGGACGTACTCTATTCGGAAATTGAAGTCAGCAAAGAACTCCGCCCAACGTATCTGCCTCTGGTTCAGGAACTGAGCCGTGCGCCAGTGCTCCAGATTCTTGTGGTCCGTGCAGACCTGCACCGTGTGCTTGGCGCCGATCAGGAAGTGCCTCCACGCCTTGAAAGCTGCATGAATGGCCAGCAACTCCCTGTCCCAGATGGTGTAGTTCTGCTCCGACTTGCTGAGCTTTCTGGAGTAGAACGCTCCCGGCCTCCAGACCCCCTGTGGGTCCCTTTGCAGCAGGACAGCTCCCACTGCTCTATCGGACGCGTCTGTCTCTACCCGCATCGGTCTGCTGGGGTCGATATGCAGCAGTTGCTCTTCCGACGCGAAGAGACGCTTGAGTGCCTGAAAGGACTGCTCCGCCTGCTCCGTCCAGATGAATTTCTTTTTCTTGGAGCTTAGCGTGTCCGTAATGGCCGCCGTCTGCATCGCGAACCCCTTGATAAACTTGCGATAGAAGTTGGCGAAGCCGACAAACCGCTGGACCTCCTTCCGGTTGCGCGGGCTCTTCCAATCCAACACCGCGCGAACCTTGGCGCTGTCCATGGCTAGCCCCTTGTCCGACAACTTGTAACCCAAGAAATCCACCTCCGTCGTGTCGAACTGGCACTTCTCCAGTTTGGCGTACAGTCTATGCTGCTGCAGCCTCTTCAGCACCTCCCGAACATCTTGGTCATGGGCTTGCTGCGATTCGGAGAATATCAGGATGTCATCCAGAAAGCAGACGCACTTCTTGTAAAGGAGTCCCGCCAACACATGATGCATGAAAGCTTGAAAACAGTGAGAACCGTTTTGCAATCCAAACGGCATCACTCTGTATTCGTAGGTGCCCAGAGGCGTGAACATGGCTGTCTTCCACTCATCGCCCTCCCTCATGCGGATGAGATTGTACGCACCTCGCAGGTCCAACTTGGTGAGCACGCGTCCCTTGCGCACCGTCGCCAGTAGGTCGTCAATCCTGGGCATGGGGAAATCAGAAGGCTTGGTCATCTTGTTTAAGAGGCGAAAATCCACCACCAGTCTTTTTTGGGGCGTGTCTTTCTTCTTCACGAAGAAAACAGGACTGCCCCCTACTGCCCTGGACTCCCGGATGAAACTGCGCTGCAAATTGTGATCTATGAACTGTTTGAGTTCCTGTAATTCGTCCTCAGACATGGAATACAGCTTCCCTTTCGGCAGCGTCGCCCCTGGTAGGAGGTCAATCTTGCAGTCATATTGCCTGTGCGGTGGTAGCTTGTCAGCCTCTTTCTCGCAGAAGACCTCCAGAAAGTCTGCGTATTTGTGGGGGACTGCTTGCAACGTTCCCAACTGCAGTTGTGATTCCTCCTCCTCTCCCTCCTGTCTGGGCAGGATGCAGTGTTCTGCGCAATAAGAGGAGCCGAAGATCAGCTGTCTCTGGTACCAAGCCAGTGTCGGACTGTGCCTGTCCAGCCAACTCATGCCCAACACAATGGGCGTGTCCGACAGTTGGGTGACATTAAAACTGATGACTTCCCTGTGGTTGCCAAGGCGCATCACCATCGGTGGCGTCTGCTTCACCACCTGCCCCCCTAGCAACTCTCTGCCATCCACTGTGACGACTTGCAGGGGCAGAGTGGCAGGCAGTAGCTGTATAGCGTGCTGCTCCACAAAATCCTGCGCTATAAAGTCTGCGTTGCTTCCAGAATCCACAGAAAGCGGCACTTCGATAGTGACGCCATCGGGTAGCTGGAGAGATGCTGTGAGCTGCACTACTGGTTTGGGTGGGAGGGGGTCCGTGGGTTGCAAGATCGCTGGGGACTGCTTCACTGATGCGTCTGGCTGGGCCCCAGTGCCTCTGTCTCCAGCCAGACATCGTCGTTTCCCTGCTGGGGTTCGCTGTATTGCTTGGCCTCTTTCACCGTTGCGGAGGCTGCAGTGTGCTTGGAGCTCCTCTGGGGACACTCTTTCGCCATGTGTTGAGGACTTTCGCAGATGTAACACTTCCTGGTCCCTCTAGGAGGTTTAGTCTTGACTGCCGTCGGTGCAGAGGCTCTGGTAGCTGACTGAGCCCTGGCACCTCCCACCTCCATCGGTTCCCCTCCCCCTCCTGGCGGAGGTGTGGATTGCGCACGCGCTGCTTCTCTTGGAACGAAAGAGAAACTTCTCGCTGCTTCGCGCCCTCCACGTCCTTCATCTCTGCACCATGGACGTTCTTCCAGCCTCACCCCCACAGTCAGCGCCCTTTGGACCACCTCCTGCGTGCTTCGGGGCCTCTCCCCCCTTGCAATTTCATCCTTGACCGCAGAGCTTAGACCCTCCCAGAACAGGTCTCTGACAGGGGGCGAATCCCGGTCCCACTCTAAGGCACTGACCAGCGCAAAAAAGCGGGCGTGGTACTGCCGGACGCTTGCCCTCCCTTGTTTTAGTCCATGAATCTCCCGTCGGGCAAGATCCACATCAATAGTAGACAAAAAACACGCATCCATCGCTTTGATAAAGGCATCTGCATTCTGAAGCGCCGGATCTTTATCCCTCCACAAATTGCGTAGCCACGCTTTAGCATCCCCATGCAAATGGGATAGTATGAACCCCACTTTCTCTTCCTCATCTCTAAAGTCTTTTGCCAGCAGTTGCAGTGCGCACATTACGTCTGCTCGAAAATTGGGGTACTGTTGTAAATTCCCATCGAAGTGAGCCACAAGCCCTCCTGCTCTCCGTGCCAACCCAACCCCCTCCGGTCTGGGTCCTGGCTGCCCGTGTTTAACCCATGCTTCAAACCTGGCGTGGAGATCTCTGTAGGCGGCTGCCGCATCCTCCTCCCTCTTCTTGGATGCCAGTACCTCCGCGTTCAATTGGGTAACTGCCTGTTGCAGCGCTGCAACTTTCTCTGCTTCCGTCATCTCTGCTAACCGTCGTGAGCTTGCTCCCAAACACCGATCCCCTCCTCCAGCTGCCTCTCTCTCCGCTGCGAGATATCAGGTGTCCGAAGCTTTTCAGAGACGGGTCTTACTGTCAGGGCTGCCACCCAGTCCCAGCTCACATAGGACCAAGTCCGCCAGCGTTCAGTTTAAAAGATTCTTTATTGGCTTACAGGTTCCATTTCCAAACTGCAATGTGCAGCCCTACTTCTTCTAGGTCAGAACGACGAAGACCCGTCTGAGTCTCCGCCTCTAGCGCACCAGCTTAATACCCTAGCCTTGCTCCACCTCTTGCGCCTTTCCTTCCGTCTCTGGGTCCTTCTGCCCCCCGGGGTCTCTTCTTTCCTACTCTCTTCTGACGCGGACCCCCCTGTCCCTTCCGCCTCCTTGCGGCGGGCTTTGGGACCTGGCTCACTCTCTGGGCTGCTTACTGCGCCAGCTTCCGCTACATTTGAACTTGGCGCGCGCGCCCAACTCTCTACTTTCCTCTTGACCGTTTCCTCGCTCCCCGAGGTGGGCGTGACTACTCCTGACTCATGCCCTCCCTCCTTCTGAAAGTCTCCTGAGCCCGATATCTGGTCCCCTCTCTCCCCGCTACTCCCGGCTGGGCACGTGGGTCCCGATCTCCAACTGCTGCTCTCTGATCCCTCTCTGGACCCTTCTTCCTGGGGTGTCCCCCTGCTCTCCCCCCTTGCTCTGACTGCTGGCGCTCCCTTCTGGGAATCCTCGGACTCGCTAGACAGGCTCGGTGATCTCGGGTCGTCATCCCCACTCATCCTTCCTTCGTATTCCTCCCCCTCGCTCTCTGTCTCCTCCCTTCTCTGCGTCTCTGCTCCTGAACCCCTGACAGCAAGTTTATCAAAGGCTTCGCTATGCAGACGGCGGCCATCACGGACACGCTCAGCTCCAAGAAAAAGAAGTTCATCTGGACGGAGCAGGCGGAGCAGTCCTTTCAGGCACTCAAGCGGCTCTTCGCGTCGGAAGAGCAGCTGCTACATGTCGACCCCAGCAGGCCGATGAGGGTGGAGACAGACGCTTCGGACAGAGCCGTGGGAGCAGTCCTGCTGCAGAAAGACCCGCAGGGGGTTTGGCGGCCGGGAGCGTTTTACTCCAGGAAGCTCAGCAAGTCCGAACAGAACTACACCATCTGGGACAGGGAGTTGCTGGCCATTCATGCAGCGTTCAAAGCGTGGAGGCACTTCCTGATCGGCGCCAAGCACACGGTGCAGGTCTGCACGGACCACAAGAATCTGGAGCACTGGCACACGGCACAGTTCCTGAACCAGAGGCAGATACGTTGGGCTGAGTTCTTTGCGAACTTCGACTTCCGAATAGAGTATGTCCCGGGGGACACCAACATCATGGCGGATGCTCTCTCCCGTAAGCCGCAGTATCTGGAGGAAGCAACGCCAGCGGCCGCCATGCACATCTTCGCACCAACAGTGTGGGCGTGCGCTGCGGCAACAGTTGACCTGGAGGCGGTGCGACGAGCGTTGCAGGATGACTCCTTCGCGCAAGCAAAGATGGCGGATGTGCACAGGGGCACGGCAGCGACTGACGAGTTCCAGCTGCGAGATGGATTGCTCATCCGTAAAGGGGCCATCTAGGTGCCGGGAGACGAACTTCGCGCCAAGGTACTGCAGCAGCTGCACGACGCGCCCACTGCCGGGCACTTTGGCAAGGAGAAGACGGTGGAATTAGTCGCCAGAGACTTCTGGTGGCCCGGAATGAGAGGGGAAGTCGCGGACTATGTGGCGAGGTGTGACACCTGCCAGAGGGCCAAACCAGTGCACAGACCGCTGGCCGGACTGTTGGAACCGCTGCAAACTCCGTTCGAACCATAGGAGAGAGTGGCCCTGGACTTTGTCACGGATCTGCCCAGCTCGAGGGGCAAGACGGCCGTGCTGGTGGTGGTGGACTTGTTCTCCAAGATGGCACATTTCATTCCGTGTGCTAAGGTGGCCACGGCGGAACAAACCGCCAAACTGTTCATAGACCACGTGTTCAAGGTTCACGGTCTGCCGCGGTCTATTCTGTCCGACCGAGGGCGACAGTTCATCTCGAATTTCTGGCAGAAGCTGATGGGCTTCCTGAACGTCAAGATCAACCTGGCGTCGGCTAGACACCCGCAGACCAACGGGCAAGCAGAGCGGGTCAATGCCATCATGCAGGAGTACCTGAGATGTTATGCGAATCAACAGCCTGCGACGTGGGTGGATTACCTGCCTCTCGCCGAGTTCGCCTACAACAACACGAAGCACGTGTCCACGGGGGTCACGCCGTTCTTCGCCAACAACGGGAGGCACCCCAGAACCTTCCCGGGACTGGAAAGAATGGGGGAGGGGGAGCCGCAGACAGCAGATGCGTTCGCGTCAGAGTTGCAGGAGGTCCACGATCAGCTGCGGCGGCACCTGGAGCTGGCCAAACACGCATACAAGGTACAAGCGGACAAACACAGAAGGGTTGGCGAAGAGATCCATGTGGGAGACTGGGTCTGGTTAGCAGCCCACGCAGTGCCGGCCAGGTCGTTGGCGAAGAAGAAACTAGGGCATAAGCAACTGGGGCCCTACCAAGTCGAAGAGCAGGTCAACCTGGTGGCTTTCAGGCTGGCGCTTCCGGAGGGTTCCAGGATGCATCCGGTGTTCCACAGATCGGTGCTCACTCCCTACAAGGCACCTCACAGATTTCAGGAACCAGGCACGGCACCGAGTCCGTTCAGAGAGAGAACCGAGCGAGGGGGAGTGGCACAGGAGGAGCGCATCAACGAAGTCACAGAGATTTTGGACTCTAGATGGGGGGAAGAGGGGGTAGAATACTTTCTCGCCAAGGAGGGCACCCCGGCCAGTGCCAACAGCTGGGTGCCAGGCTACGCTCTAGACGAACCTCTGCTCAAAGAAGAGTTTCAGACCCTCTTCCCCCACAGGCCCATGCCAGCAGACTTTTTCGACAACTGGCTTTTCACGCCCACGCTTTCAGCCAGCACGTTCCGGGGGTTCGACTCGGACGAGGAACCGACACGCGACGCACGTTCCCCGGAGGGGTCACCCTCGGGATCTGCCTCAGAACCTTCGTATTGGTGGGACGATAGACCAGAGGAGCAGTGGCGCAGGAAGTGGCTGGAGGGTCCAGGCCGAGCAACGCCCCCAGGAGGAAGCGAGGGAGAGACGGACATGGACGTATTCGGGGATGACCCGGGTTTCGAGCACGGCGGCACAGAGATGGAAGCGGAAGTGACCGTCGTCGACGAGAGCAGGGAGGAAGAACCGGAAGACTTCAGATGCAGGCCCGCCACGGGAAGCGAACTGTATCCGACATTCGTCCCCATGACACGGCAGCACCCAGCTCCCGCACCGGAAGGAGGGGAGGGGGGAAGAGGGGGCTTCGAGGGGGGGATGGATGTCAGGGGTTCAGGAGCAGAGGCAAGGGCAAGGGAGGAAACAGAGAGCGAGGGGGAGGAGGCAGAAGAAAGGATGAGTGATGACGACGACCCGAGATCTCCGAGTCTTTCCAGTGAATCGGAAGATTCACAGAAAGGAGCACCAGTGGCCAGGGCAAGGGGGGAGCCTAGGGGGACACCCCAGGAGGAAAGGGCCAGAGGGAGCTCAGAGGAGAGCAGTTGGAAATCGGGACCAGCGTCACCAACAGAGAGCAGGGGAGAGGAAGGGAGTCAGGTATCAAGCGCTGGCAGCTCACAACAGGAGGGAGGGCACGAGTCAGGAGTGGCCACACCTCCATCGGGGAGCGAAGAAACGGTCAGACGGAAAGTGGAAGGTTGGGCGCGCGCGCCAAGTTCAAATGCACAGGAAGGTGGCGCAGTAAGCAGCCCGGAAAGGGAGCCAGGTCCTAAAGCCCGGCGCAAGGAGACAGAAGGATCCGGGGGGTCAGCGTCAGAAGAGTCCCGGAAGGAAGAGACCCCGGGGGGCAGAGGGACCCAGAGAAGAACAGTCAGGCGGAAAAGGTGGAGTAAGGCTAGGATATTAAGTTGGTGTACAGGAGGCGGGGACCCAGACAGAGCTTCGCCGATCTAACCATAAGACGTAGAGTTGCACGCAGCAGCTTGAAAATGGGAACTGTAACTCAATAAAGACTTTTACTAAATGATCGCTGGCTAGCGTGATCCTCTGTGAGCTAGGATCGGGGAGCAACTCTGACATTTACCTATGCTTGATTTGGGCTGGTAACAAACATTTCTGCGATTTTTGGTTAAATGTGCATTCTAACCCCAAAAACACCAACTTAAAATGAGCCCAATCAGAGCTTTATCATCTTCTTTTTATGTAGATGGAACGCAAAACACCTTTTTGCTTTGGTTTGGTGTGATTCTGGCGCACACGCAAATAACACCATGCGAATTGAAAAAAGCCCAATCAAAGCTTATTCGTCTTCTTTCTACGCATATGGAAGCGAAAAGATGGTGTTGTGTTGTTTTGGTCTCATTGCACACACTTTGCGATTTCTGTGTTAATGGTGCCTTAAGAGCAAAGAACTCGACATGAAGCACAGTCCAAGATTATTCTTTCTACGTAGCTCGCACACAAAACAACCTGTTAGGCTTTGTTTAGGGTTCTTACACTTTACTTTGCTATGTCGGTGAATGAACACCGAAAGGGCAATCGAAGCTTATTCGTCCTTTTTCTATTGAGATTTTATCATATGTTTACCTATGCTTGATTTGGGCTGGTAACAAACATTTCTGCGATTTTTGGTTAAATGTGCATTCTAACCCCAAAAACACCAACTTAAAATGAGCCCAATCAGAGCTTTATCATCGTCTATTTATGTAGATGGAACGCAAAACACCTTTTTGCTCTGGTTTTGGTATGATTCTGGCGCACACCCAAATAACACCATGCGAATTGAAAAAAGCCCAATCAAAGCTTATTCGTCTTCTTTCTAAGCATATGGAAGCGAAAAGATGGTGTGTTATTTTTGTCTCATTGCACACACTTTGCGATTTCTGTGCCAATGTGCATTAAGAGCTAAGAACACATGATGTAACCGCAATCCAAGATTATTCTTTCTATGTAGCTCGCACCCAAAACAACCTTTTTGGCTTTGTTTAGGGTTCTTACACTTTACTTTGCTAAGTGAGTGAATGAACACCGAAAGGGCAATTCTACTTATTCGTCCTTTTTTTATTGAGATGTTACCATATTGTCAGAGCTGCTTCCAGATCCTAGCTCACAGAGGATCACGCTAGCCAGCAATCACTTTGTAAAAGTCTTTATTGAGTTACAGTTTCCATTCTCCAGCTGCTGCATGCAACTCTACGTCTTATGGGTCAGACCGGCGAAGCTCCGTCTGAGTCTCCGCCCCTTGTACACCAACTTAATATCCTAGCCTTACTCCACCTTTTCCGCCTGACTGTTCTTCTCTGGGTCCCTCTGCCCCCCTGGGTCTCTTCCTTCCTGGATTCTTCTGACGCCGACCCCCCGGACCCTCCTGCCTCCTTGCGCCGGGCTTTAGGACCTGGCTCCCTTTCCGGGCTGCTTACTGCGCCACCTTCCTGTGCATTTGAACTTGGCGCGCGCACCCAACCTTCCACTTTCCGTCTGACCGTTTCTTCGCTCCCCGATGGAGGTGTGGCCACTCCTGACTCGTGCCCTCCCTCCTGTTGTGAGCTGCCAGCGCTTGATACCTGACGCCCTTCCTCTCCCCTGCTCTCTGTTGGTGACGCTGGTCCCGATTTCCAACTGCTCCCCTCTGAGCCCCCTCTGGCCCTTTCCTCCTGGGGTGTTCCCCTAGGCTCCCCCCTTGCCCTGGCCACTGGTGCTCCTTTCTGTGAATCTTCTGATTCACTGGAAAGACTCGGAGATCTCGGGTCGTCGTCATCACTCATCCTTTCTTCTGCTTCCTCCCCCTCGCTCTCTGTTTCCTCCCTTGCCCTTGCCTCTGCTCCTGAACCCCTGACACATATGTTTACCTATGATTGATTTGGGCTGGTAACAAACATTTCTGTGATTTTTGGTTAAATGCGCAGTCTAACCCCCAAAACACCAACTTGAAATAAGCCCAATCAGAGCTTTATCATCTTTTTATGTAGATGGAACGCAAAAGACCTTTTTGCTTTGGTTTGGTGTGATTCTGGCGCACACGCAAATAACACCATGCGAATTGAAAAAAGCCCAATCAAAGCTTATTCGTCTGCTTTCTACGCATATGGAAGCGAAAAGATGGTGTTGTGTTGTTTTGGTCTCATTGCACACACTTTGCGATTTCTGTGTCAATGTGCATTAAGAGCTAAGAACACGACATGAAGTAAGCGCAATCCAAGATTATTCTTTCTATGTAGCTCGCACCCAAAACAACCTTTTTGGCTTTGTTTAGGGTTCTTACATATTACTTTGCTATGTGGGTGAATGAACACCGAAAGGGCAATTCAAGCTTATTCGTACTTTTTCTATTGAGATGTTAGCATATGTTTACATATGCTTGATTTGGGCTGGTAACAAACATGTCACTCAGCGATTTTTGGGTGAATGTGCATTCTAACCCCCAAAACACCAACTTGAAATAGGCCCAATCAGAGCTTTATTATCTTCTTTTTATGTAGATGGAACCCCAAACACCTTTTTGCTTTGGTTTTGGTGTGATTCTGGCACACACCCAAAAAACACCATGCGAATTGAAAAAAGCCCAATCAAAGCATATTCGTTTGCTTTCTACGCATATGGAAGCGAAAAGATGGTGTGGTCTCATTGAACACACTTTGCGATTTCTGTGTCACTGTGCATTAACAGCAAATAACATGACATGAAGTAAGCGCAATCCAAGATTCTTTTTTCTATGTAGTTCGAAACCAAAACAACCTGGCTTTGTTTAGGTTTATTACACCGCTTTGCATAACCCTAACCCTAACCGAAACGCTAAAACTAACTCTAACCCTAACCCTAACCCTAACCCTAACCCTAACCGTGA
Organism: Podarcis vaucheri; assembly: GCF_965113315.1. Classification (NCBI taxonomy): domain Eukaryota; kingdom Metazoa; phylum Chordata; class Lepidosauria; order Squamata; family Lacertidae; genus Podarcis; species Podarcis vaucheri. The sequence continues at coordinate 96,714,214 of NC_138765.1, forward strand.
CCCTAACTGTAACTCTAACCCTAACCGAAACCCTAACCCTAACCTTAACCCTAACCCCGACCCCAACCCTAACCTGAACCCTAACCCTAACCCCAATCCCAATCCTAACCCTAACCCTAACCCTAACCCTAACCGTGACCCTAACCGTAACTGTAACCCTAACCGAAACCCTAACCCTAACCCTAACCCTAACCGTATCCCTAACCCTAACCCCAATCCTAACCCTAACCCTAACCCTAACCCTAACCGAAACGCTAAACCTAACCCTATCCCTAACCCTAACCCTAACCTTAACCCTAGCTCTAACCCTACCCTAACCCCAAAACCTAACCCTAACCCTAACCCCAATCCTAGCCCTAACCGTAACCCAAACCTTACCGAAACGCTAAAACTAACCCTAACCCTAATCCTAACCCTAACTATAACCCTAACTGTAACCCTAACCCTAACCCCAACCCTAACCCTAACCGAAACGCTAACATTAACCCTAACCCTAACCATAACCCTAACCGAAAAAGTAACCCTAACCCTAACCCAAACCCCAATCCTAATCCTAACGCTAACCCTAACCGTGACCCTAACCGTAACTCCAACCCTAACCGAAATGCTAAACCTAACCCTAACCCTAACCCTATCCGAAACCCTAACCCTAACACTAACCCTAACCCTAACCGTATCCCTATCCCTAACCCCAAACCTAACCCTAACCCTAACCCTAACCGTAACCTTAACCCTAACCCTAACCGAAACGCTAAAACTAACTCTAACCCTAACCCTAACTCGAATCCTAACCCTAACCCTAACCCTAACCCTAACCCTAACCGTATCCCTAACCCTAACCCCAATCCTAACCCCAACCCTAACCCTAACCATAACCATAACCATAACCGAAACCCTAACCCTAACCCTAACCCTAACCCCAACCCCAACCTCAACCCTAACCTGAACCCTAACCCTAACCCCAATACTAACCCTAACCCTAACCCTAACCGTGACCCTAACCGTAACTGTAACCCTAACCGAAATGCTAACCCTAACCCTAACCCTAACCCTAACCCTAACCCTAACCGAAACCCTAACCCTAACCCTAACCAAAACCCTAACCCTAACCCTAACCCTAACCCTAACCCTAACCCCAACCCTAACCTGAACCCTAACCCTAACCCCAATCCTAACCCTAACCCTAACCCTAACCTTAACCCTAACCGTGACCCTAACCGTAACTGTAACCCTAACCGAAATGCTAAACCTAACCCTAACCCTAACCCTAACCCTAACCCTAACCGAAACCCTAACCCTAACCCTAACCCTAACCCTAACCGTATCCCTAACCCTAACCCAAATCCTAACCCTAACCCTAACCCTAACCCTAACCCTAACCAAAACGCTAAACCTAACCCTATCCCTAACCCTAACCCTAACCTTAACCCTAGCTCTAACCCTAACACTAACCCCAAAACCTCACCCTAACCCTAACCCCAATCCTAGCCCTAACCGTAACCCAAACCTAACCGAAACGCTAAAACTAACCCTAACCCTAATCCTAACCCTAACTCTAACCCTAACTGTAACCCTAACCCTAACCCCAACCCTAACCCTAACCCTAACCGAAACGCTAACATTAACCCTAACCCTAACCCTAACCGAAAAAGTAACCCTAACCCTAACCCAAACCCCAATACTAATCCTAACCCTAACCCTAACCGTGACCCTAACCGTAACCCTAACCCTAACCGAAATGCTAAACCTAACCCTAACCCTAACCCTATCCGAAACCTTAACCCTAACACTAACCCTAACCCTTACCCTAACCGTATCCCTATCCCTAACCCCAATCCTAACCCTAACCCTAACCGTAACCTTAACCCTAACCCTAACCGAAACGCTAAAACTAACTCTAACCCTAATCCTAACCCTAACCCTAACCCTAACCCTAACCCTAACCGTATCCCTAACCCTAACCCCAATCCTAGCCCTAACCCTAACCCAAACCCTAACCGAAACGCTAAACCTAACCCTAACCCTAACCCTAACCCTAACCCTAACAGTGACCCTAACTGTAACTCTAACCCTAACCGAAACCCTAACCCTAACCGTAACCCTAACCGTGACCCTAACCGTAACTCTAATCCTAACCGAAATGCTAAACCTAACCCTAACCCTAACCCTATCCGAAACCCTAACCCTAACACTAACCCTAACCCTAACCCTAACCGTATCCCTATACCTAACCCCAAACCTAACCCTAACCGTAACCGTAACCTTAACCCTAACCCTAACCGAAATGCTAAAACTAACTCTAACCCTAACCCTAACCCGAATCCTAACCCTAACCCTAACCCTAACCGTATCCCTAACCCTAACCCCAATCCTAACCCCAACACTAACCCTAACCATAACCATAACCGAAACCCTAACCCTAACCCTAACCCTAAACCTAACCCCAACCCCAACCCCAACCCTAACCTGAACCCTAACCCTAACCCCAATCCTAACCCTAACCCTAACCCTAACCCTAACCGTGACCCTAACCGTAACTGTAACCCTAACCGAAATGCTAACCCTAACCCTAACCCTAACACTAACCCTAACCCTAACCCTATCCGAAACCCTAACCCTAACACTAACCCTAACCGTATCCCTATCCCTAACCCCAAACCTAACCCTAACCCTAACCGTAACCTTAACCCTAACCCTAACCGAAACGCTAAAACTAACTCTAACCCTAACCCTAACCCGAATCCTAACCCTAACCCTAACCCTAACCCTAACCCTAACCCTAACCCTAACCCTAACCCCAATCCTAGCCCTAACCGTAACCCAAACCTAACCGAAACGCTAAAACTAACCCTAACCCTAATCCTAACCCTAACTCTAACCCTAACTGTAACCCTAACCCTAACCCTAACCCCAACCCTAACCCTAACCCTAACCCTAACTGAAACGCTAACATTAACCCTAACCCTAACCCTAACCCTAACCGAAAAAGTAACCCTAACCCTAACCCAAACCCCAATACTAATCCTAACCCTAACCCTAACCGTGACCCTAACCGTAACTCTAACCCTAACCGAAATGCTAAACCTAACCCTAACCCTAACCCTATCCGAAACCTTAACCCTAACACTAACCCTAACCCTTACCCTAACCGTATCCCTATCCCTAACCCCAATCCTAACCCTAACCCTAACCGTAACCTTAACCCTAACCCTAACCGAAACGCTAAAACTAACTCTAACCCTAATCCTAACCCTAACCCTAACCCTAACCCTAACCCTAACCCTAACCGTATCCCAAACCCTAACCCCAATCCTAGCCCTAACCCTAACCCAAACCCTAACCGAAACGCTAAACCTAACCCTAACCCTAACCCTAACCCTAACCCTAACCCTAACCCTAACAGTGACCCTAACTGTAACTCTAACCCTAACCGAAACCCTAACCCTAACCCTAACCGTAACCTTAACCCTAACCCTAACCGAAACGCTAAAACTAACTCTAACCCTAATCCTAACCCTAACCCTAACCCTAACCCTAACCCTAACCCTAACCCTAACCCTAACCTTATCCCTAACCCTAACCCCAATCCTAGCCCTAACCCTAACCCAAACCCTAACCGAAACGCTAAACCTAACCCTAACCCTAACCCTAACCCTAACCCTAACCCTAACCCTAACCGTTACCCTAACCGTAACCCAAACCTAACCGAAACGCTAAAACTAACCCTAACCCTAACCCTAACCCTAACTCTAACCCTAACTGTAACCCTAACCCTAACCCCAACCCTAACCCTAACCGAAACGCTAACATTAACCCTAACCCTAACCATAACCCTAACCGAAAAAGTAACCCTAACCCTAACCCAAACCCCAATCCTAATCCTAACGCTAACCCTAACCGTGACCCTAACCGTAACTCTAACCCTAACCGAAATGCTAAACCTAACCCTAACCCTAACCCTATCCGAAACCCTAACCCTAACACTAACCCTAACCCTAACCCTAACCGTATCCCTATCCCTAACCCCAAACCTAACCCTAACCCTAACCCTAACCGTAACCTTAACCCTAACCCTAACCGAAACGCTAAAACTAACTCTAACCCTAACCCTAACCCGAATCCTAACCCTAACCCTAACCCTAACCCTAACCCTTACCCTAACCCTAACCCTAACCGTATCCCTAACCCTAACCCCAATCCTAACCCCAACCCTAACCCTAACCATAACCATAACCGAAACCCTAACCCTAACCCTAACCCTAACCCCAACCCCAACCCCAACCCTAACCTGAACCCTAACCCTAACCCCAATCCTAGCCCTAACCCTAACCCAAACCCTAACCGAAACGCTAAACCTAACCCTAACCCTAACCCTAACCCTAACCCTAACCCTAACAGTGACCCTAACTGTAACTCTAACCCTAACCGAAACCCTAACCCTAACCCTAACCCTAACCCTAACCGTGACCTTAACCGTAACTCTAACCCTAACCGAAATGCTAAACCTAACCCTAACCCTAACCCTATCCGAAACCCTAACCCTAACACTAACCCTAACCCTAACCCTAACCGTATCCCTATACCTAAGCCCAAACCTAACCCTAACCCTAACCGTAACCTTAACCCTAACCCTAACCGAAATGCTAAAACTAACTCTAACCCTAACCCTAACCCGAATCCTAACCCTAACCCTAACCCTAACCCTAACCGTATCCCTAACCCTAACCCCAATCCTAACCCCAACACTAACCCTAACCGTAACCATAACCGAAACCCTAACCCTAACCCTAACCCTAACCCCAACCCCAACCCCAACCCTAACCTGAACCCTAACCCTAACCCCAATCCTAACCCTAACCCTAACCCTAACCGTGACCCTAACCGTAACTGTAACCCTAACCGAAATGCTAACCCTAACCCTAACCCTAACACTAACCCTAACCCTAACCCTATCCGAAACCCTAACCCTAACACTAACCCTAACCCTAACCGTATCCCTATCCCTAACCCCAAACCTAACCCTAACCCTAACCGTAACCTTAACCCTAACCCTAACCGAAACGCTAAAACTAACTCTAACCCTAACCCTAACCCGAATCCTAACCCTAACCCTAACCCTAACCCTAACCCTAACCCTAACCCTAACCCTAACCCCAATCCTAGCCCTAACCGTAACCCAAACCTAACCGAAACGCTAAAACTAACCCTAACCCTAATCCTAACCCTAACTCTAACCCTAACTGTAACCCTAACCCTAACCCCAACCCTAACCCTAACCCTAACCCTAACCGAAACGCTAACATTAACCCTAACCCTAACCCTAACCCTAACCGAAAAAGTAACCCTAACCCTAACCCAAACCCCAATACTAATCCTAACCCTAACCCTAACCGTGACCCTAACCGTAACTCTAACCCTAACCGAAATGCTAAACCTAACCCTAACCCTAACCCTATCCGAAACCTTAACCCTAACACTAACCCTAACCCTTACCCTAACCGTATCCCTATCCCTAACCCCAATCCTAACCCTAACCCTAACCGTAACCTTAACCCTAACCCTAACCGAAACGCTAAAACTAACTCTAACCCTAATCCTAACCCTAACCCTAACCCTAACCCTAACCCTAACCCTAACCCTAACCGTATCCCAAACCCTAACCCCAATCCTAGCCCTAACCCTAACCCAAACCCTAACCGAAACGCTAACCCTAACCCTAACCCTAACCCTAACCCTAACCCTAACAGTGACCCTAACTGTAACTCTAACCCTAACCGAAACCCTAACCCTAACCCTAACCGTAACCTTAACCCTAACCCTAACCGAAACGCTAAAACTAACCCTAACCCTAACCCTAACCCTAACCCTAACCCTAACCCTAACCCTAACCCTAACCCTAACCCTAACCGTATCCCTAACCCTAACCCCAATCCTAGCCCTAACCCTAACCCAAACCCTAACCGAAACGCTAAACCTAACCCTAACCCTAACCCTAACCCTAACCCTAACCCTAACCGTGACCCTAACCGTAACCCAAACCTAACCGAAACGCTAAAACTAACCCTAACCCTAATCCTAACCCTAACTCTAACCCTAACTGTAACCCTAACCCTAACCCCAACCCTAACCCTAACCGAAACGCTAACATTAACCCTAACCCTAACCATAACCCTAACCGAAAAAGTAACCCTAACCCTAACCCAAACCCCAATCCTAATCCTAACGCTAACCCTAACCGTGACCCTAACCGTAACTCTAACCCTAACCGAAATGCTAAACCTAACCCTAACCCTAACCCTATCCGAAACCCTAACCCTAACCCTAACCCTAACCCTAACCGTATCCCTATCCCTAACCCCAAACCTAACCCTAACCCTAACCCTAACCGTAACCTTAACCCTAACCCTAACCAAAACGCTAAAACTAACTCTAACCCTAACCCTAACCCGAATCCTAACCCTAACCCTAACCCTAACCCTAACCCTAACCCTAACCCTAACCCTAACCGTATCCCTAACCCTAACCCCAATCCTAACCCCAACCCTAACCCTAACCATAACCATAACCATAACCGAAACCCTAACCCTAACCCTAACCCCAACCCCAACCCCAACCCTAACCTGAACCCTAACCCTAACCCCAATCCTAACCCTAACCCTAACCCTAACCGTGACCCTAACCGTAACTGTAACCCTAACCGAAATGCTAACCCTAACCCTAACCCTAACCCTAACCCTAACCGAAACCCTAACCCTAACCCTAACCCTAACCCTAACCCTAACCGTATCCCTAACCCTAACCCCAATCCTAACCCCAACCCTAACCCTAACCCTAACCAAAACCCTAACCCTAACCCTAACCCTAACCCTAACCCCAACCCTAACCTGAACCCTAACCCTAACCCCAATCCTAACCCTAACCCTAACCTTAACCCTAACCGTGACCCTAACCGTAACTGTAACCCTAACCGAAATGCTAACCCTAACCCTAACCCTAACCCTAACCCTAACCCTAACCCTAACCCTAACCCTAACCGTATCCCTAACCCTAACCCAAATCCTAACCCTAACCCTAACCCTAACCCTAACCCTAACCAAAACGCTAAACCTAACCCTATCCCTAACCCTAACCCTAACCTTAACCCTAGCTCTAACCCTAACACTAACCCCAAAACCTCACCCTAACCCTAACCCTAACCCCAATCCTAGCCCTAAAAGTAACCCAAACCTAACCGAAACGCTAAAACTAACCCTAACCCTAATCCTAACCCTAACTCTAACCCTAACTGTAACCCTAACCCTAACCCCAACCCTAACCCTAACCCTAACCCTAACCAAAACGCTAACATTAACCCTAACCCTAACCCTAACCCTAACCGAAAAAGTAACCCTAACCCTAACCCAAACACCAATACTAATCCTAATCCTAACCCTAACCGTGACCCTAACCGTAACTCTAACCCTAACCGAAATGCTAAACCTAACCCTAACCCTAACCCTAACCCTAACCCTATCCGAAACCTTAACCCTAACACTAACCCTAACCCTTACCCTAACCGTATCCCTATCCCTAACCCCAATCCTAACCCTAACCCTAACCCTAACCGTAACCTTAACCCTAACCCTAACCGAAACGCTAAAACTAACTCTAACCCTAACCCTAACCCTAACCCTAACCCTAACCCTAACCGTATCCCTAACCCTAACCCCAATCCTAGCCCTAACCCTAACCCAAACCCTAACCGAAACGCTAAACCTAACCCTAACCCTAACCCTAACCCTAACCCTAACAGTGACCCTAACTGTAACTCTAACCCTAACCGAAACCCTAACCCTAACCCTAACCCTAACCCCAACCCCAACCCTAACCCTAACCCTAACCTGAACCCTAACCCTATCCTAACCCTAACCCTAACCCTAACCCTAACCGTGACCCTAACCGTAACTGTAACCCTAACCGAAATGCTAAACCTAACCCTAACCCTAACCAAAACCCTAACCCTAACCCTAACCCTAACCCTAACCGTATCCCTAACCCTAACCCCAATCCTAACCCTAACCCTAACCCTAACCCTAACGCTAACCCTAACCCTAACCCTAACCGAAACGCTAAACCTAACCCTATCCCTATCTTTAACCCTAACCCCAACCTTAACCTTAGCTCTAACCCTAACCCCAAAACCTAACCCTAACCCTAACCCTAACCCTAACCCCAATCCTAGCCCTAACCGTAACCCAAACCTAACCGAAACGCTAAAACTAACCCTAACCCTAACTCTAACCCTAACTGTAACCCTAACCCTAACCCCAACCCTAACCCTAACCCTAACCGAAACGCTAACATTAACCCTAACCCTAACCATAACCCTAACCGAAAAAGTAACCCTAACCCTCACCCAAACCCCAATCCTAATCCTAACCCTAACCCTAAACGTGACCCTAACCGTAACTCTAACCCTAACCGAAATGCTAAACCTAACCCTAACCCTAACCCTATCCGAAACCCTAACCCTAACCCTAACCCTAACCCTAACCGTATCCCTATCCCTATCCCTAACCCCCAATCCTAACCCTAACCCTAACCGTAACCTTAACCTTAACCCTAACCCTAACCGAAATGCTAAAACTAACTCTAACCCTAATCCTAACCCTAACCCTAACCCTAACACTAACCCTAACCGTATCCCTAACCCTAACCCCAATCCTAACCCCAACCCTAACCCAAACCCTAACCGAAACGCTAACCCTAACCCTAACGCTAACACTAACCCTAACCCTAACCCTAGCTCTAACCCTAACCCTAACCCTAACCCTAACCGTAACCGTAACTCTAACACTAACCGAAATGCTAAAACTAACTCTAACCCTAATCCTAACCCTAATCCTAACCCTAACCCTAATCCTAACCCTAACCCTAACCCTAACCCTAAACCCAATCCTAACCCTAACCCAAACCCTAACCGAAACGCTAAACCTAACCCTAACCCTAACCCTAACCCTAACCCTAACCCTAACCCCAACCCTAACCCTAACCCTAACCCTAACCCTAACCCTAACCCTAACCCTAACCGTGACCCTTACTGTAACCCTAACCCTAACCCTAACCCTAACCCTAACCATAACCCCAACCCCAACCCCAACCCCAACCCCAACCCCAACCCTAACCCTAACCCTAACCCTAACCCTAAACCTAACCCTAACCCGAATCCTAACCCTAACCCTAACCGTGACCCTAACTGTAACTCTAACCCTAACCGAAACCCTAACACTAACCCTCACCCTAAGCCCAACCCCAACCCCAACCGCAACCCTAACCCTAACCCTAACCCTAACCCTAACCCCAATCCTAACCCTAACCCCAATCCTAACCCTAACCGTGACCCTAACCGTGACCCTAACCGTAACTCTAACCGAAACCCTTACCCTAACCCTAACACTAACCCTAACCCTAACCCTAACCCTAACCCCAACCCTAACCCAAACCCTAACCCTAACCCTAAGCCTAACCCTTACCCTAACCCTAACCCAAACCCTAACCCTAACCCTAACCCTAACCCTAACCCTAACCCTAACCCTAACCGTATCCCTAACCCTAACCCTAACCCTTACCCTAACCCCAACCCTAACCCTAACCCTAACCGAAACGCTAACATTAACCCTAACCCTAACCATAACCCTAACCGAAAAAGTAACCCTAACCCTAACCCAAACCCCAATCCTAATCCTAACCCTAACCCTAACCGTGACCCTAACCGTAACTCTAACCCTAACCGAAATGCTAAACCTAACCCTAACCCTAACCCTATCCGAAACCCTAACCCTAACACTAACCCTAACCGTATCCCTATCCCTATCCCTAACCCCAATCCTAACCCTAACCCTAACCCTAACCGTAACCTTAACCCTAACCCTAACCCTAACCGAAATGCTAAAACTAACTCCAACCCTAATCCTAAACCTAATCCTAACCCTAACCCTAACCCTAACCCTCACACTAACCCTAACCCTAACCGTATCCCTAACCCTAACCCCAATCCTAACCCCAACCCTAACCCAAACCCTAACCGAAACCCTAACGCTAACGCTAACCCTAACCCTAACCCTAGCTCTAACCCTAACCCTAACCCTAACCCTAACCCTAACCCCAATCCTAACCCTAACCCTAACCGTAACCGTAACTCTAACACTAACCGAAATGCTAAAACTAACTCTAACCCTAATCCTAACCCTAACCCTAACCCTAACCCTAACCCTAACCCTAATCCTAACCCTAACACTAATCCTAAACCCAATCCTAACCCTAACCCTAACCCAAACCCTAACTGAAACTCTAAACCTAACCCTAACCCTAACCCTAACCCCAACCCCAACCCTAACCCTAACCCTAACCCTAACCCTAACCCTAACCCTAACCCCAACCGTGACCCTAACTGTAACCCTAACCTTAACCCTAACCCTAACCCTAACCATAACCATAACCCCAACCCCAACCCCAACCCCAACCCTAACCCTAACCCTAACCCTAACCCTAAACCTAACCCTAACCCGAATCCTAACCCTAACCCTAACCGTGACCCTAACTGTAACTCTAACCCTAACCGAAACCCTAACCATAACCCTAACCCTCACCCTAACCCCAACCCCAACCGCAACCCTAACCGTGACCCTAACCGTGACCCTAACCGTAACTCTAACCGAAACCCTAACCCTAACCCTAACCCTAACCCTAACCCTAACCCTAACCCTAACCATAACTGTCAGGGGTTCAGGAGCAGAGGCGAGGGCAAGGGAGGAAACAGAGAGCGAGGGGGAGGAGGCAGAAGAAAGGATGAGTGATGACGACGACCCGAGATCTCCGAGTCTTTCCAGTGAATCAGAAGATTCACAAAAAGGAGCACCAGTGGCCAGGGCAAGGGGGGAGACTAGGGGGACACCCCAGGAAGAAAGAGCCAGAGGGGACTCAGAGGGGAGCAGTTGGAGATCGGGACCAACGTCACCGCCAGAGAGTAGGAAAGAGGAAGAGCGCCAGGGAGCAAGCGCTGGCAGCTCGCAACAGGAGGGAGGGCATGAGTCAGGAGTGGCCACACCTTCATCGGGGAGCGAAGTGACGGTTAGACGGAAAGTGGAAGGTTGGGCGCGCGCGCCAAGTTCAAATGCACAGGAAGGTGGCGCAGTAGGCAGCCCGGAAAGGGAGCCAGGTCCTAAAGCCCGGCGCAAGGAGACAGGAGAGTCAGGGGGGTCAGCGTCAGAAGAATCCCGGAAGGAAGAGACCCAGGGGGGCAGAGGGACCCAGAGGAGAACTGTCAGGCGGAAAAGGTGGAGCAGGGCTAGGATATTAAGTTGGTGCGCAAGGGGCGGAGACTCAGACGGAGCTTCGCCGATCTAAGCATAAGACGTAGGGTTGCACGCAGCAGCTCGAGAATGGAGACTGTAACTCAATAAAGACTTTTATTTAACGATCGCTGGCTAGCGTGATCCTCTGTGAGCTAGGATCTGGAAGTAACCCTGACAGTAAGCTCCGTCACATCAAATTGTGGGCATCCACGGCCTCGCGGAGAGGAGGGAAAGCGGGTGCCTACAAGAGAGCTCACGAACGGCAGACAATATGACGGCCGAACAGCAAATAACGGAACTCAGAGAAGCAGTTTCACGACTGAATGCCGAGGCGCTGGCGTCCAGGAAGAGAGAGGAGGAAGCAGCTGCCGCCTACAGGGATCTCCAGGTCAGGTTGGACGTGCTTACGAAGCAAGGGCAACAGACACCCAAATCAGAGGGGATTGGGTTGGGGAGACGCACAGGCGGTCTGGTCTCGCACTTCGATGGGAATTTGCAACAGTACCCCAACTTTAGAGCAGACGTAATGTGTGCACTGCAACTACTGCACAAAGACTTTAGAGATGAACAAGAGAAAGTGGGGTTCATCATGTCCCATTTGCATGGAGACGCAAAAGCATGGCTGCGCAATTTGTGGAGAGATAAGGATCCTGCGCTCCAAAATGCGGACGCCTTTATCAAAGCAATGGATGGGTGTTTTTTATCAAGCATTGACGTGGATCTTGCCCGAAAGGAGGTGCGTGGACTAAGGCAAGGGAGGGCCAGCGTAAGGCAGTATCATGCCCGCTTTTTCGCTTTGGTCAGTACCCTGGAATGGGACAGAGATTCGGCTCCTGTCAGAGACCTTTTTTGGGAGGGCTTGCACAACTCGGTTAAAGATGAGATTGCGAGGGGGGAGAGACCCCGGACCACGCAGGAGATCGTTCAGAGGGCGCTGGCGGTGGGGGTGCGGCTGGAAGAACGTCCGTGGAGCAGGGACGAAGGGCGCAGTGGGCGCGAACCAGCCAGGGGCTCCTCCTTCCTTCCCAGAGAAGCAGCGCGTGCGCAATCCACGCCTCCAACAGGGGGAGGGGTGGAACCGATGGAGGTTGGGAGTGCAAGGGCTCAGTCAGCAGCCAGAGCCCTAGCACCGGCAGCAGTGAAAGCGAAGCCTCCTAGAGGGAACAGGAAGTGTTATATCTGCGAGGATCCAGGGCATATGGCGAAAGAGTGTCCCCGGAGGCTCCACAAGCACACTGCAGCCTCAGCAATGGTGACTGCAGCAACGCAGCACGGAGAACCACAGCAGGGAAACGACGATGTCTGGCTGGAGGAAGAGGCACTGGGGCCCAGCCAGACGTGTCAGTGAAGCAGTCCCCAGAGATTTTACCGCCCATGGACCCCCTCCCGCCCAAGCCAGTAGTGAGGCTCACCGCATCGCTCCAGCTACCCAATGGAATCACCATGGACGTGCCGATCACAGTCGACTCGGGAAGCAATGCAGACTTCATAGGGCAGGACTTTGTCGACCGGCACGCTATACAGTTGCTGCCTGCCACGCTGCCCCTGCAGGTTGTCACGGTGGATGGCAGGGAGCTGTTAGGGGGGCAAGTGGTGAAGCAGACGCCGCCTATGGTGCTGCGGCTTGGAAATCACAGGGAAATCATCAGCTTCAACGTCACTCAACTATCGGACACGCCTATTGTATTGGGCATGAGTTGGCTGGACAAGCACAGCCCGACGCTGGCTTGGTACCAGAGGCAGCTGACCTTCGGCTCTTCCTTTTGTGCTGAACACTGCATCATGCCCCAGCAGGAAGGGGAGCAAGAGGAGTCACAGCTGCTGCTAGGCACGCTGCAAGCGATTCCCCACAAGTACGCAGAATTTTTGGAGGTTTTCTGCGAGAAGGAGGCAGACAAGCTACCCCCCCACAGACCATATGACTGCAAAATTGACCTGCTGCCGGGGGCGGCGCTGCCCAAAGGGAAGCTGTATTCCATGTCTGAAGACGAACTGCAGGAACTCAAAGAGTTCATAGATCATAATTTGAAGCGCGGTTTCATCCGAGAGTCCCAGGCGGCGGGGGGCAGTCCTGTATTCTTTGTGAAGAAGCGAGACACGCCCCAAAAAAGACTCGCAGTGGACTACCGCATTTTGAACAGTGTCACCAAGCCATCGGACTTCCCCATGCCCCGAATCGACGACCTCCTCGCAAAAGTACGCAAGGGCAGCGTGTTCACCAAGTTGGACATGCGAGGGGCGTACAACCTCATTCGCATGCGGGAAGGAGATGAGTGGAAGACAGCCATGTTCACGCCCCTGGGCACCTACGAATATAGAGTTATGCCTTTTGGATTGCAAAATGGCTCCCACGTTTTTCAAGCTTTCATGCATCACGTGTTGGCGGGGCTCCTCTACAAGACGTGCGTCTGTTTCTTGGATGACATCCTGATCTTTTCGGAATCGCAGCAGGAGCATGACAGACACGTCAGGGAAGTGCTGAGCAGGCTCCAGCAACATAGGCTTTACGCCAAGCTTGAGAAGTGCCAATTCGACTTGACGGAGGTGGATTTCCTGGGCTACAAGTTGTCTGACAAGGGGCTTGCCATGGACAGTGCCAAGGTTCGAGCGGTGTTGGATTGGAAAAGCCCACGCAACCGGAAGGAGGTCCAACGGTTTGTCGGCTTCGCGAACTTCTATCGCAAGTTCATCAAAGGCTTCGCTATGCAGACAGCGGCCATCACGGACACGCTCAGTTCCAAGAAAAAGAAGTTCATCTGGACAGCGCAGGCGGAGCAGTCCTTTCAGGCACTCAAGCGTCTTTTCGCGTCGGAGGAACAGCTGCTTCATGTCGACCCCAGCAGGCCGATGAGAGTTGAAACAGACGCCTCGGACAGGGCCGTCGGAGCAGTCCTGCTGCAGAAGGACCCGCAGGGGGTTTGGAGGCCCGGAGCGTTTTACTCCAGGAAGCTCAGCAAGTCCGAACAGAACTACACCATCTGGGACAGGGAGTTGCTGGCTATTCATGCAGCGTTCAAAGCATGGAGGCACTTCCTGATTGGAGCCAAGCACACGGTGCAGGTCTGCACGGACCACAAGAATCTGGAGCACTGGCGCACGGCACAGTTCCTGAACCAGAGGCAGATACGTTGGGCTGAGTTCTTTGCGAACTTCGACTTCCGAATAGAGTATGTCCCGGGGGACACCAACATCATGGCGGACGCGCTCTCCCGTAAGCCACAGTATCTGGAGGATGCCACGCCAGCGGCCGCCATGCACATCTTCGCGCCAACAGTGTGGGCGTGCGCTGCGGCGACAGTGGACCTGGAGGCGGTGCGACGAGCGTTGCAGAATGACTCCTTCGCGCAAGCAAAGATGGCAGAGATGCAAAGGGGCACGGCAGCGACCGACGGGTTCCAGCTGAGATTTGGATTGCTCATCCGCAAAGGGGCCATCTACGTGCCGGGAGACGAACTTCGCGCCAAGGTACTGCATCAGCTGCACGACGCGCCCACTGCCGGGCACTTTGGCAAGGAGAAGACGGTGGAATTAGTCGCCAGGGATTTCTGGTGGCCCGGAATGAGAGGGGAGGTCGCGGACTACGTGGCGAGGTGCGACACCTGCCAGAGGGCCAAACCAGTGCACAGACCGCCGGCCGGACTGTTGGAACCGCTGCAAACTCCGGTCGAGCCATGGGAGAGAGTCGCCCTGGACTTCGTCACGGATCTGCCCAGCTCGAGGGGCAAGACGGCCGTGCTGGTGGTGGTGGACTTGTTCTCCAAGATGGCACATTTCATCCCGTGTGCGAAGGTGGCCACGGCGGAACAAACCGCCAAACTGTTCATAGACCACGTGTTCAAGGTTCACGGTCTGCCACGGTCTATTCTGTCCGACCGTGGGCGGCAGTTCATCTCGAATTTCTGGCAGAAGCTGATGGGCTTCCTAAACGTCAAGATCAACCTGGCGTCGGCGAGACACCCGCAGACCAACGAGCAAGCGGAGCGGGTCAATGCCATCATGCAGCAGTACCTGAGATGCTATGCGAATCAACAGCCTGCGACGTGGGTGGATTACCTGCCGCTCGCCGAGTTCGCCTACAACAACACGAAGCACGTGTCCACGGGGGTCACGCCGTTCTTCGCCAACAACGGGAGGCACCCCAGAACCTTCCCGGGACTGGAAAGAATGGTGGAGGGGGAGCCGCAGACAGCAGATGCGTTCGCGTCGGAGTTGCAGGAGGTCCACGATCAGCTGCGGCGGCACCTGGAGCTGGCCAAACACGCATACAAGGTGCAGGCAGACAAACACAGAAGGGTTGGCGAAGAGATCCATGTGGGAGACTGGGTCTGGTTAGCAGCCCACGCAGTGCCGGCCAGGTCGTTGGCCAAGAAGAAACTAGGTCATAAGCAACTGGGGCCCTACCAAGTCGAAGAGCAGGTCAACCCGGTGGCTTTCAGGCTGGCGCTTCCGGAGGGATCCAGAATGCATCCGGTGTTCCACAGATCGGTGCTCACTCCCTACAAGGCACCGCACAGGTTTCAGGAACCCGGAACGGCGCCGAGTCCGCTCAGGGAAAGAACCGGGCACGCGGGGGTGGCACAGGAGGAGCGCATCAACGAAGTCACGGAAATTTTGGACTCCAGGTGGGGGGAAGAGGGAGTAGAATACCTTCTCGCCAAGGAGGGCACCCCGGCCAGTGCGAACAGCTGGGTGCCGGGCTACGCCTTGGATGAACCTCTGCTCAAGGACGAGTTTCATGCCCTCTTCCCGCATAGACCAATGCCAGAAGACCTTTTCGACGACTGGCTTTTCACTCCCACACTTTCTGCAAGCACGTTCCGGGGGTTCGACTCGGAAGAGGACCCGATACGAGATGCCCGTTCCCCGGAGGGGTCACCCTCGGGATCTGCCTCAGAACCCTCGTATTGGTGGGACGATAGACCAGAGGAGCAGTGGCGCAAGAGGTGGCTGGAAGGTCCCGGACGAGCAACGCCGCCAGGAGGCAGTGAGGGAGAGACGGACATGGACGTTTTCGGGGACGACCTTGGTTTCGAGCACGGCGGCACAGAGATGGACGCGGAGGTGACCGTCGTCGACGAGAGCAGGGAGGAAGAACCGGGAGACTTCAAATGGAGGCCCACCACGGGAAGCGAACGGTATCCGACGTTCGTCCCTCTGCCGCAGCAGCACCCAGCTCCCGCACCAGAAGGAGGGGAGGGGGAACGGGGGGCTTCTAGGGGGGGATGGATGTCAGGGGTTCAGGAGCAGAGGCAAGGGCAAGGGAGGAAACAGAGAGCGAGGGGGAGGAGGCAGAGGAAAAGATGAGTGATGACGACGACCCGAGATCTCCGAGTCTTTCCAGTGAATCAGAAGATTCACAGAAAGGAGCACCAGTGGCCAGGGCAAGGGGGGAGCCTAGGGGGACACCCCAGGGAGATAGAGCCAGAGGGGACTCAGAGGAGAGCAGTTGGAAATCGGGACCAGCGTCACCAACAGACAGCAGGGAAGGAAGAGACCCCGGGGGCAGAGGGACCCAGAGGAGAACAGTCAGGCGGAAAAGGTGGAGCAGGGCTAGGGTATTAAGTTGGTGCGCAAGGGGCGGAGACTCAGACGGGACTTCGCCGATCTAGCCATTAGACGTAGAGTTGCACGCAGCAGCTTGAGAATGGAAAATGTAACTCAATAAAGACTTTTACTAAATGATCGCTGGCTAGCGTGATCCTCTGTGAGCTAGGATCTGGAAGCAGCTCTGACACTAACCGAAACCCTAACCCTAACCGTATCCCTAACCCTAACCCTAACCCCAATCCTAACCCTAACCCTAACCCTAACCCAAACCCTAACCGAAACGCTAACCCTAACCCTAACCCTAACCCTAACCCTAGCTCTAACCCTAACCCTAACCCTAACCCTAACCCTAACCCTAACCTTAACCCTAACCCTAACCCTAACCCTAACCCTAACCCCAATCCTAACCCTTACCCTAACCCTAACCCTAACCCTAACCCTAACCGAAATGCTAAAACTAACTCTAACCCTAATCCTAACCCTAACCCTAACCCTAACCCTAACCCCAATCCTAACCCTAACCCTAACCGTAACCGTAACCCTAACCCTAACCCTAACCGAAATGCTAAAACTAACTCTAACTCTAACCCTAATCCTAACCCTAATCCTAACCCTAACCCTAACCCTAACCCTAACCCCAACCCCAACCCCAACCCCAACCCTAACCCTAATCCTAACCCTAACCGTAACCCAAACCCTAACCCTAACCCTAACCCTAACCCTAACCCCAACCCCAACCCCAACCCTAACCCTAACCCTAACCCTAACCCTAACCCTAACCCTAACCCCAATCCTAACCCTAACCCTAACCTTAACCGTGACCCAAACTGTAACTGTAACTCTAACCCTAACCGAAACCCTAACCCTAACTCTAACCCTAACCCTAACCCTAACCCTAACCCTAACCCTAACCCTAACCCTAACCCTAACCCTATCCCTATCCCTATCCCTATCCCTAACCCTAACCCCAACCCCAACCCCAACCCTAACCCTAACCCCAATCCTAACCATAACCACAATCCTAACCCTAACCCCAATCCTAACCTTAACCGTGACCCTAACCGCAAGTCTAACCCTAACCCTAACACTAACCCTAACCGTATCCCTAACCCCAACCCTAACCCTAACCCTAACCCTAATCCCAATCCTAAACCTAACCCTAACCGTGACCCTAATTGTAAATGTAATTCTAACCCTAACCGAAACCCTAACCCTAACCCTAACCCTAACCCCAACCCTAACCCTAACCCTAACCCTAACCCTAACCCTAACCCTAACCCTAATCCTAACCGAAACCCTAACCCTAACCCTAACCCTAACCCTAACCCTAACCGTATCCCTAACCCTAACCCTAACCCTAACCCTAACCCTAACCCTAACCCTAACCCTAATGCCAATCCTAACCCTAACCGTAACCGTAACTGTCAGGGGTTCAGGAGCAGAGGCGAGGGCAAGGGAGGAAACAGAGAGTGAAGGGGAGGAGTCCGAAGGAAAGATGAGCGATGACGACGACCCGAGATCTCCGAGTCTTTCCAGTGAATCGGAAGATTCACAGAAAGGAGCGCCAGTGACCAGAGCAAGGGAGGAGCTTAGGGGGACACCCCAGGAAGAAGGGACAAAAGGGGGTTCAGAGAGCAGCAGTTGGAAATCGGGGCCAACATCCCCAACAGAGCGCAGTGGGGAGGAAGGGCGCCAGGCATCGGGATCAGGCGGCTCGCCGCAGGGGGAAGGACATGGATCAGGACTGGCCACACCTCCATCGGAGAGAGAAGAAACGGTCAAACGGAAAGTGGGATGTTGGGCGTGCGCGCCAAGTTCAAATGCACAGGAAGGCGGCACAGTAAGAAGCCCGGAAAGGGAGCCAGGTCCTAAAGCCCGCCGCAAGGAGACGGAAGGGTCCGGGGGGTCCCGGAAGGAAGAGACCACAGGGGGCAGAGGCACCCAGAGAAGAACGGTCAGGAGGAAAAGGTGGAGTAAGGCTAGGGTATTAAGTTGGTGTACAGGAGGCGGGGACTCAGACGGAGCTTCGCCGGTCTAGCTTATAAGACGTAGAGTTGTGCGTTGCAGCTTGGAAATGGAAACTGTAAATCAATAAAGACTTTTATACAGTGA
>NC_138765.1:96735705-96738205 GCF_965113315.1 Podarcis vaucheri
CCGTGACCCTAACCGTAACTCTAACCCTAACCGAAATGCTAACCCTATCCCTAACCCCAAGCCTAACCCTAACCCTAACCCTAACCCAAACCCTATCCGAAACGCTAAACCTAACCATAACCCTAACCCTAACCCTAGCTCTAACCCTAACCCTAACCCTAACCCTAACCCTAACCCTAACCCTAACCCTAACCCTAACCCAAACCCTAACCGAAACGCTAAACCTAACCCTATCCCTATCCCTAACCCTAACCCTATCCTTAACCCTAGCTCTAACCCTAACCCTAACCCTAAACCCAATCCTAACCCTAAACGTAACCCTAAACCTAACCAAAACGCTAAAACTAACCCTAACCCTAATCCTAACCCTAACTCTAACAATAACTGTAACCCTAACCCTAACCCTAACCCTAACCCTAACCCTAACCCTAACCCTAACCCTAACCCCAACCCTAACCCTAACCCTAACCCTAACCCTAACCGAAACGCTAATGCTAACATTAACTCTAACCCTAACCCTAACCCTAACCCTAACCGTAAAAGTAACCCTAACCCTAACCCTAACCCTAACCCTAACCCTAACCCTAACCCTAATCCTAACCCTAACCCTAATCCTAACCCTAACCCTAACCCTAACCCTAACCCTAACCCTAACCCTAACCCTAACCCAAACCCTAACCCTAACCCTAACCCTAACCCTAAACCTAACCCTAGCTCTAACCCTAACCCTAACCCTATCCCCAAACCCTAACCCTAACCCTAACCCTAACCCTAACCCCAATCCTAACCCTAACCCTAACCGTGACCCTAACTGTAACTCTAACCCTAACCCTAACCCTAACCCCAACGCCAACCCTAACCCTAACCCTAACCCTAACCCTAACCCTAACCCTAACCCCAATCCTAACCCTAACCCTAACCCTAACCCTAACCCTAACCCTAACCCTAACCGTGACCCTAACCGTAACTCTAACCCTAACCGAAATGCTAACCCTATCCCTAACCGTAACCCTAACCCTAACCCTAATGGAAACCCTAACCCTAACCGTATCCCTAACCATAACCCCAAGCCTAACCCTAACCCTAACCCAAACCCTATCCGAAACGCTAAACCTAACCCTAACCCTAACCCTAGCTCTAACCCTAACCCTAACCCTAACCCTAACCCTAACCATAACCCTAACCCTAACCCTAACCCCAATCCTAACCCTAACCGTAACCGTAACCGTAACCGTAACCCTAGCCCTAACCCTAACCCTAACCCCAACCCTAACCCTAACCCTAACCCTAACCCCAACCCTAACCCTAACCCTAACCCTAACCCTAACCCTAACCCTAACCCTAACCGAAACGCTAAAACTAACTCTAACCCTAATCCTAACCCTAACCCTAACCCTAACCCTAACCCTAACCCTAACCCTAACCCTAACCCCAACCCTAACCCTAACCCTAACCCCAACCCTAACGCTAACCCTAACCCTAACCCTAACCCTAACCCTAACCCTAACCCTAACCCCAACCCTAACCCTAACCCTAACCCTAACCCTAACCCTAACCCTAACCTTAACCCTAACCCTAACCCTAACCCTAACCCTAACCCTAACCGAAACGCTAACGCTAACATTAACCCTAACCCTAACCCTAACCCTAACCGCAAAAGTAACCCTAACCCTAACCCTAACCCTAACCCGAATCGTAACCCGAACCCGAACCAGAACCAGAACCAGGACCAGAACCCGAACCCGAACCGAAACGCTCACCCTAACCCTAACCCTAACGCTAACCCTAACCCTAACCCTAACCCCAACCCCAACCCTAACCCTAACCCTAACCCCAATCCTAACACTAAGCGTAACACTAACCGTAACTCTAACGCTTACCGAAACGCTAAACCTAACCCTAACCCAAACCGAAACCCTAACCCTAACCGTAATCATAACCGTAACCATAACCCTAACCCCAACTCTAACCCTAACCCGAACCCGAACCCTAACCCCAACTCCAATCCTAACCCCTAGCGTAACCCTAACCCTAACCGAAACCCTAACCCTAACCCTAAATCTAAACCTAACCCTAACCCTAACCCTAACCCTAACCCTAACCTTAACCCTAACCCTAACCCTAACCCTAACCCTAACCCTAACCCTAACCGAAACGCTAACGCTAACATTAACCCTAACCCTAACCCTAACCCTAACCCTAACCGCAAAAGTAACCCTAACCCTAACCCTAAACCTAACCCGAATCGTAACCCGAACCCGAACCAGAACCAGGACCAGAACCCGAACCGAAACGCTCACCCTAACCCTAACCCTAACCCTAACCCTAACCCCAACCCCAACCCTAACCCTAACCCTAACCCCAATCCTAACACTAAGCGTAACACTAACCGTAACTCTAACGCTTACCGAAACGCTAAACCTAACCCTAACCCAAACCGAAACCCTAACCCTAACCGTAATCATAACCGTAACCATAACCCTAACCCCAATTCTAACCC
>NC_138765.1:96743205-96748205 GCF_965113315.1 Podarcis vaucheri
ACAGAATCCTGTGGCACCCCACTAGTCACTCTTCTCCAGGATGAAGAGGAACCATTGATGAGCACCCTTTGGGTTCGGTCAGTCAGCCAGTTACAAATCCACTGAGTGGTAGCATAGTCAAGACCGCATTTTACCAGCTTCTTTACAAGAATATCATGGGGCACCTTGTCAAATGCCTTGCTGAAATCAAGGTAGGCTACATCCACTGCGTTCCCTTCATCTACCAGGCTTGTAATTCTGTCAAAAAACGAGATCAGGTTAGTCTGACATGACTTATTTTTCAGAAATCCATGCTGACTATTGGTGATCACAGCATTCCTTTCTAGGTGCTCACAGACTGTTTGCTTAATGATCTGCTCCAGAATCTTCCCTGGTATTGATGTCAGACTGACTGGGCGGTAATTATTTGGGTCCTCTCTTTTCCCCTTTTTGAAAATAGGGACAACATTTGCCCTCCTCCAGTCTGCCGGGACTTCGCCTGTTCTCCAGGAATTCTCAAAGATGACTGCCAGTGGTTCTGAGATCACATCTGCCAGTTCTTTTAATACTCTTGGATGCAGTTCATCTGGCCCTGGAGACTTGAATACATCTAAACTAGCCAAATATTCTTGTACTATCTCCTTAGTTATTCTGGGCTGTGTTTCCTTTGCTGAATCATTTGCTCCAAATTCTTCAGGTCGGGCATTGTTTTCTTCATCGGAGAAGACTGAGGCAAAGAAGGCATTGAGTAGTTCAGCCCTTTCTGTGTCCCCTGTTTGCATTTCACCATCTTCTCCTCTGAGTGACCCCATTGTTTCTTTGTTCTTCCTTTTGCTACGAACATACCCATAAAAGCCTTTTTTGTTGCTTTTAACCTCTCTAGCAAGCCTGAGTTCATTCTGTGCTTTAGCTTTTCTGACTTTGTGTCTACACGTGCTGGCTATTTGTTTGAATTCCTCTTTGGTGGTTTCCCCCCTTTTCCATTTTTTGTACACATCCTTTTTTAATCTTAATTCAGTTAAAAGTTCTTTAGATAGCCACCCTGGCTTCTTTAGGCACCTTCCATGTTTCCGTCTCATTGGTATTGCCTGACGTTGTGCTTTTAGTATCTCCCTCTTAACAAACTCCCAGCCATCATGAACTCCCTTTCCTTTTAGTATTGTTGTCCATGGGATCTCACCCAGCACTTCCCTAAGTTTTATGAAGTCGGCTTTCTTAAAGTCAAGAAATTGAGTCCTAGTATGCTTGGCTGCTCCTTTCCGCTGTATAGTAAACTTCAGAAGAGCATGATCACTCGCGCCTAATGATCCTTCCACTTCTACCCCACTAACCAGGTCATCAACATTGGTTAGGACCAGATCTAAAATGGCTGTTCCTCTTGTTGCTTCTCCCACTTTCTGGACAATGAAGTTGTCTGCAAGGCCAGTGAGGAATCTGTTTGACCTTATGCTCTTGGCTGAGTTTGACGTCCAACAAATGTCCGGGTAATTGAAGTCCCCCATTACTACTATCTCCCTTCCTTTTGCATGCTTGGCCATCTGTTCCAGGAAGGCATCATCTATGTCCTCCGTTTGGCTTGGGGATCTATAGTAAACTCCCACAATGAGGTCTCTGTTATTCTTCTCTCCCTTAATTTTGACCCAAATGCTCTCACTTTGGCTTTGAGGATCTAAATCTTGGATCTCTTCACAGGTATACACATCCCTGACATATAACGCCACTCCTCCTCCTTTCTTGTCTGGTCTGTTTCTCTGAAATAGATTGTATCCCCCCATTATTACATTCCAATCGTGGGACTTATCCCACCAGGTTTCAGTGATGCCTATTATGTCATATTTAGTTTGCTGTACCAAGAGCTCAAGCTCATCTTGTTTATTTCCCATGCTTTGTGCATTAGTGTACAGACATTGAAGTCCATTAATCATTCCCCCGTGTCTCTTATTTAAGGATTTTTTCCTCCCACCACTAGGTCCGCGTGCTGTTTGCTCCATTTGGTCTATGACATTTGGATGATCATCTTCATTAATTGATAGACTCCTACCTTCAGGAGCACTGTCTCCCTCCCCCACATTAGTCAGTTTAAAGCCCTCCTGATGAGGTTTCTGAGATTTTTGGCAAAAACATTTCTCCCAACCGTTGTGAGGTGCAGCCCATCACTTGCCAGAAGTCCATCTTCAAGAAACTGCAGTCCGTGATCTAAGAATCCAAACCGTTCCTGTTTACACCATTTGCGGAGCCAGCTGTTCACTTCCACTATTTTCCCCTCTCTCCCTGGGCCACGTCGTTCAACTGGGAGGACAGATGAGATGACAATTTGTGCATTTAGTTGCTTCAATTTCCTGCCGAGAGCCTCGTAGTCTCTTTTGATCTTCTGGAGGCTATTGCTTGCAGTGTCATTGGTTCCCACATGAACCAAGAGGAAGGGGTATTTGTCAGTGGGTTTTATGATTCCTTGCAGTCGTTCAGTTACATCTTGGATCTTAGCCCCGGGGAGACAGCACACCTCCCGAGACATCTTGTCAGGCCCACAGATCACTGCTTCTGTTCCCCTCAGTAGGGAATCCCCTATCACCACTACACGCCTCCTCTTGGGTTTGGTCGGGGTTCTTCCGTGAGCTGTCCGTTCCAAGGTCGCCTGCACATTCCCTGAGGACTGACTTTGCTGCTCGTCTTCATATACCTGATCGACTGTAATGAGGGAGAGATCCTCAAATGGAGTCTGCTCTTTGTCTTCCATGCTAGGGGAGAGAACCTCAAAGCGATTGTGTATTTCTAAGCAATCAGAGTGAACCCTGGGCCTCCTACTTCTTTGAGTCACGTTTCTCCATATATCTGGCTCCTGTGTTGGTGAACTAGACTCCTTCTCAGGGGAGTCCCCTGTCTCCTCCTTGGGGGAGACGGTGTGCTCTGTCTCTTCCAAGAAGAGCTCCAACTCTCTAATTCTTTGGAGCGTAGCTACACGTTCCTCCAGTTGCTGGACTTTGTCTTTTAAGAGGGCAATCAACATGCAATTGCTGCAGGTAAAGCTGCCTGCAACCTTTGGCAAGATGGCATACATTGCGCAGGAATCGCAGGCGACTGCAGCTGTTCCCTCCCCTTCCATCTTGAGATCGTGTCGTTGGGGTTGGCTACAGAGGTCCTCCATCATAAAAAGCTTGAAGACAGGACAAATAACTTCCCCCCCACAAAAAAACACCTAGATCTCCCCAACAAACCTTTGAGACTAGCTCCCCTAAATCTAAAAGATGGATCTAACTGCGCGCGCCGCTAGGCTAACCAAAATGCTAATGCTAACGCTAACATTAACCCTAACCCTAACCCTAACCCTAACCCTAACCGCAAAAGTAACACTAACCCTAACCCTAACCCTAACCCGAATCGTAACCCGAACCCGAACCAGAACCAGAACCAGAACCGAAACCGAAACGCTCACCCGAACCCGAACCCCAACCCTAACCCTAACCCTAACCCTAACCCTAACTCCAACCCCAACCCTAACCCTAACCCTAACCCTAACCGAAACCCTAACCCTAACCCTAACCCTAACCCTAACCCTAACCCTAACCCTAACCCGAATCGTAACCCGAACCCGAACCAGAACCAGAACCAGAACCAGAACCGAAACCGAAATCGAAACGCTAACCCGAACCCGAACACTAACCCTAACCCTAACTCCAACCCCAACCCTACCCTAACCCTAACCCTAACCCTAACCGAAACCCTAACCCTAACCCTAACCCTAACCCTAACCCTAACCCCAACCCTAACCCTAATACTAACCCTAACCGAAACGCTAACCCTAACCCCAATCCTAACCCTAACCCAAACCCTAACCCTAACCCTAACCGAGACCCTAACTGTAACTCTAACCCTAACCAAAACCCTAACCCCAACCCTAACCGTAACCCTAACCCTAACCCCAACCCCAACCCCAACCCTAACCCTAACCCTAACCCTAACCCTAACCCTAACACTAACCCCAATCCTAACCCTAACCCTAACGCTAACCCTAACCCTAACCCTAACTGTAACCCTAACCCGAACCCTATCCCTAACACTAACCTTAACCCTAACCCTAACCCTAACCCTAACCCCAATCCTAACCCTAACCCTAACCCTAACCGTAACCCTAACCATAACCCTAACCGAAATGCTAAAATGAACTCTAACCCTAATCCTAACCCTAATCCTAACCCTAACCCTAACCCTAACCCCAACCCTAACCCTAACCCTAACCCTAACCCTAACCGTGACCCTAACTGTAACCCTAACCCTAACCCTAACCCTAACCCTAACCCCAACCCTAACCCTAACCCTAACCCTAACCCTAACCCTAACCCTAACCCTAACCCTAACCCTAACCCTAACCCCAACCCCAACCCCAACCCTAACCCTAACCCCAATCTTAACCCTAACCCTAACCGTGACCCTAACTGTAACTCCAACCCTAATCGAAACCCTAACCCCAACCCTAACCCTAACCCTAACCCCAACCCCAAACGCAACCCTAACCCTAACCCTAACCCTAACCCCAATCCTAACCCTAACCCCATTCCTAACCCTAACCGTGACCCTAACCGTGACCCTAACCGTAACTCTAACCCTAACCCTAACCCTAACCCTAACCGTATCCCTAACCCCAACCCCAACCCCAACCCCAACCCCAACCCTAACCCTAAACCTAACCCTAACCCCAATCCTAACCCTAACCCTAACCGTGACCCTAACTGTAACTGTAACTCTAACCCTAACCGAAACCCTAACCGAAACCCTAACCCCAACCCTAACCCAAACCCAAACCCAAACCCTAACCCTAACCCTAACCCGAACCCTAACCCTAACCCTAACCCCAATCCTAACCCTAACCCTAACCCAAACTCTAACCGAAACGCTAACCCTAACCCTAACCCTAACCCTAACCCTAACCCTAACCGAAACGCTAAAACTAACTCTAACCCTAATCCTAACCCTAACCCTAACCCTAACCCTAACCCTAACCCCAATCTTAACCCTAACCCTAA
>NC_138765.1:96760705-96770705 GCF_965113315.1 Podarcis vaucheri
GGGGGTTGTTTACAACAGAACACAAAACATCCAACACTCCTCTCTCCTGCTCAAAATTTCCAAATCTTGGAAGTTACTGTCTTTTTTTAAAACTCACCCTTTACAGGGTAGGCACTCCAGCTTAGTTCTTTTTTCGTTGCTCTAGATCGTCTGCAAGGTGGGGGGTGCGGACTTCCTTTTAGCACATCCCCCGATCGTCTCAAATTCAGTGGATAAATTTCTTAAAAGCCAAGTCCAAATTACTCACGGGTTGTTTTTTCAGCCGAATTTCAAGGAAGGAAGTCAGCGCTCTCCGGTCATGGCGAAGCGCTCAGCAGAGGTAGCGATGGACTCTCAGTGCCGCGCCACCCCCCGTATCCCCTCCGCAGCCTTTAAAAAGGCTCTTCGCGAATCAGGGGGGGCGCTTAAGGCACCCGCCGAGTCTTCAGTCCGCAGGCACCGCGCCTGCGGTTTTAAGGGTCCCCGTGTCGCCGGCACGGCAAAGACCCGTCCCCTGCTGAGCCGATTCCCTCCGGAGCTCGGAGGGAATCCGCCATTCCCAGATCGCGTCAACCCCGGAAGTTCACCCTAACCGTATTCCTAACCCTAACCCTAACCCTAACCCTAACCCTAATGCCAATCCTAACCCTAACCGTAACCGTAACTGTCAGGGGTTCAGGAGCAGAGGCGAGGGCAAGGGAGGAAACAGAGAGTGAAGGGGAGGAGTCCGAAGGAAAGATGAGCGATGACGACGACCCGAGATCTCCGAGTCTTTCCAGTGAATCGGAAGATTCACAGAAAGGAGCGCCAGTGACCAGAGCAAGGGAGGAGCTTAGGGGGACACCCCAGGAAGAAGGGACAAAAGGGGGTTCAGAGAGCAGCAGTTGGAAATCGGGGCCAACATCCCCAACAGAGCGCAGTGGGGAGGAAGGGCGCCAGGCATCGGGATCAGGCGGCTCGCCGCAGGGGGAAGGACATGGGTCAGGAGTGGCCACACCTCCATCGGAGAGAGAAGAAACGGTCAAACGGAAAGTGGGATGTTGGGCGTGCGCGCCAAGTTCAAATGCACAGGAAGACGGCACAGTAAGAAGCCCGGAAAGGGAGCCAGGTCCTAAAGCCCGCCGCAAGGAGACAGAAGGGTCCGGGGGGTCCCGGAAGGAAGAGACCACAGGGGGCAGAGGCACCCAGAGAAGAACGGTCAGGAGGAAAAGGTGGAGTAAGGCTAGGGTATTAAGTTGGTGTACAGGAGGCGGGGACTCAGACGGAGCTTCGCCGGTCTAGCTTATAAGACGTAGAGTTGTGCGTTGCAGCTTGGAAATGGAAACTGTAAATCAATAAAGACTTTTATACAGTGAAAGCTGGCTAGCGTGATCCTCTGTGAGCTCGGATCTGGAAGCAGCTCTGACAGTAACCCTAACCCTAACCCTAACCGAAACGCTAAAACTAACTCTAACCATAACCCTAATCCTAACCCTAACCCTAACCCTAACCCTAACCCTAACCCTAACCCTAACCCCAACACCAACACCAACCCTAACCCTAACCGTGACCCTAAATGTAACTCTAACCCTAACCGAAACCCTAACCCTAACCCTAACCCTAACCCCAACCCCAACCCTAACCCTAACCCTAACTCTAACCCTAACCCTAACCCTAACCCTAACCCCAATCCTAACCCTTACCCTAACCCTAACCGTGTCCCTAACCGTAACTCGAACCCTAACCGAAATGCTAAACCTAACCCTAACCCTAACCGAAACCCTAACCCTAACCCTAACCGTATCCCTAACCCTAACCCCAATCCTAACCCTAACCCTAACCCTAACCCAAACCCTAACCGAAACGCTAAACCTAACCCTATCCCTATCCCTAACCCTAACCCTATCCTTAACCCTAGCTCTAACCCTAACCCTAACCCTAAACCCAATCCTAACCCTAAACGTAACCCTAAACCTAACCAAAACGCTAAAACTAACCCTAACCCTAATCCTAACCCTAACTCTAACAATAACTGTAACCCTAACCCTAACCCTAACCCTAACCCTAACCCTAACCCCAACCCTAACCCTAACCCTAACCCTAACCCTAACCCTAACCCTAACCGAAACGCTAATGCTAACATTAACTCTAACCCTAACCCTAACCCTAACCCTAATCCTAACCGTAAAAGTAACCCTAACCCTAACCCTAACACGAATCGTAATCCGAACCCGAACCAGAACCAGAACCAGAACCGAAACGCTAATCCTAACCCTAACCCTAACCCCAATCCTAACCCTAACCCTAACCCTAACCGTGACTGTCAGGGGTTCAGAAGCAGAGACGCAGAGAAGGGTGGAAACAGAGAGCGAGGGGGAGGAAGCCGAAGGGAGAATGAGTGATGATGACGACCCGAGATCTCCAAGCCTAAGCAGTGAGTCAGAGGACTCCCAAAAGGGAGCCCCAGTGAGCAGAGCAAGGGGGGGATCCGGGGGGACACCCCAGGAGGAAGGGAACAGAGGAGATTCAGAGAGCAGCAGCTGGAAGTCGGGACCCACGCTCATAACTGAGGGCGGCAGCAGCTGGAAGTCGGGACCCACGCTCAAGACTGAGAGCAGCAGGGAGGAAGGTAGCCAGGCATCGGGTTCCGGAGGCTGTCAGCAGGAGGGAGGGCACGAGTCAGGGGTGGTCACGCCCTCCTCAGAGAGCGAGGCAATGGTTAAGAGGAAAGTAGAGAGTTGGGCGCGCGCGCCAAGTTCAAATGCAGCGGAAGCTGGAGCAGTAAGCAGCCCGGAGAGTGAGCCAGGTCCTAAAGCCTGCCGCAAGGAGGCAGAAGGATCAGGGGGGTCAGCGTCAGAGGAGAGTAGAAGGGAGGAGGCCCAGGGGGGCAGAAGGACCCAGAGACGTAGGGAGAGGCGAAGGAGGTGGAGCAAGGCTAGGGTATTAAGCTGGTGTGCAAGAGGCGGGGACTCAGACGGGTCTTCGCCGACCTAGAGCAGAAGGTGTAGAGCTGCACGCTGCAGTTCGGAAATGAAACCTGTAACTCAATAAAGACTCTTTTAAAGTGGACGCTGTGTGGCGTGGTCCTATGTGAGCTGGGACCGGGTAGCAGCTCTGACAGTAAGACCCGTCTCCTTCAAAGCTTCAGAAACCTGAAACCTCGCAGCGGGAGCAGAAGCCGCTAGGGGAGGAAGAGGGGTGTCTGTAAGCGAGCTCACAAAGGTTAGCAAGATGACGGAAGAACAGAGGATCTCCGCGCTGCAAGAGGCAGTGACCCAGTTGTCCTCAGAGGTATTGGCTTCCAAGAAACGGGAGGAGGAGACTACAGCCGCCTACAGAGACCTACACGCCAGGTTTGAAATGCTTGTTAAGCAAGGGCAACCGGGACCCAGACCGGAGGGCGTGGGATTGGCACGGAGAGCAGGAGGGCTTGTGGCTCACTTCGATGGGACTTTGCAACAGTACCCTAATTTTAGAGCAGACGTAATGTGCGCACTGCAACTGCTGGCAAAGGACTTTAGAGATGAGGAAGAGAAGGTGGGGTTCATATTGTCCCATTTGCATGGGGATGCCAAAGCCTGGCTGCGCAATTTGTGGAGGGATAAAGATCCGGCGCTTCAGAATGCAGATGCCTTTATCAAAGCGATGGATGCGTGTTTTTTGTCTACTATTGATGTGGATCTTGCCAGACGGGAGATTCATGGACTAAAACAAGGGAGGGCGAGCGTCCGGCAGTATCACGCCCGATTTTTTGCGCTGGTCAGTGCTTTAGAATGGGATCGGGATTCGCCCCCTGTCAGAGACCTCTTCTGGGAGGGTCTAAGTTCAGCGGTTAAGGATGAAATTGCAAGGGGGGAGAGGCCCCGAAGCACGCAGGAGGTGGTCCAAAGGGCGCTGACTGTGGGGGTGAGGCTGGAAGAACGTCCATGGTGCAGAGATGAAGGACGTGGAGGGCGCGAAGCAGCGAGAAGTTTCTCTTTCGTTCCGAGGGAAGCAGCGCGTGCGCAATCCACACCTCCGCCAGGAGGGGGAGGGGAACCGATGGAGGTTGGAGGTGCAAGGGCTCAGTCAGCAGCCAGAGCCCTAGCACCGGCAGCAGTGAAAGCGAAGCCTCCTAGAGGGAACAGGAAGTGTTACATCTGCGAGGATCCAGGCCATTTGGCGAAGGAGTGTCCCCGGAGGCTCCACAAGCACACTGCAGCCTCAGCAATGGTGACTGCAGCAACGCAGCAAGGAGAACCACAGCAGGGAAACGACGATGTCTGGCTGGAGACGGAGGCACTGGGGCCCAGCCAGACGCATCTGTGAAGCAGTCCCCAGCAATCTTGCAACCCACGGATCCCCTCCCACCCAAACCAGTAGTGCAGCTCACAGCATCTCTCCAGCTACCCGACGGCGTCACTATCGAAGTGCCGCTTTCTGTGGATTCTGGAAGCAACGCAGACTTTATAGCGCAGAGCTTTGTGGAGCAGCACGCTATACAGCTATTGCCTGCCACTCTGCCCCTGCAAGTCGTCACAGTGGATGGCAGAGAGTTGCTAGGGGGGCAGGTGGTGAAGCAGACGCCACCGATGGTGATGCGCCTTGGCAACCACAGGGAAGTCATCAGTTTTAATGTCACCCAACTGTCGGACACGCCCATTGTGTTGGGCATGAGTTGGCTGGACAGGCACAGTCCGACACTGGCTTGGTACCAGAGACAACTGATCTTCGGCTCCTCTTATTGCGCAGAACACTGCATCCTGCCCCGACGGGAGGGAGAGGAGGAGGAATCACAACTGCAGTTGGGAACGTTGCAAGCGGTCCCCCACAAATACGCGAGCTTTTTGGAGGTCTTCTGCGAGAAGGAGGCGGACAAGCTACCCCCTCACCGGCCATATGACTGCAAGATTGACCTCCTACCGGGGGCGACGCTGCCGAAGGGGCGGCTATACTCCATGTCTGAAGATGAAATGCAGGAACTCAAACAGTTCATCGAGCATAATCTGGAGCGTGGCTTCATCAGAGAGTCCAAGGCAGTGGGGGGCAGTCCCGTTTTCTTCGTGAAAAAGAAAGACACGCCCCAAAAAAGACTAGTTGTGGACTACCGCCTTTTGAACCAGATGACCAAACCGTCTGATTACCCCATGCCCAGGATTGACGACCTCCTCGCGACGGTGCGCAAGGGACGCGTGTTCACCAAGTTGGACCTGCGAGGGGCGTACAATCTCATCCGCATGCGGGAGGGCGATGAGTGGAAGACGGCCATGTTCACACCGCTGGGCACCTACGAATACAGAGTTATGCCCTTTGGATTACAAAATGGCTCTCACTGTTTTCAAGCTTTTATGCATCACGTGTTGGAGGGACTCCTCTACAAGACATGCGTCTGCTTCCTGGATGACATCCTGATTTTCTCTGACTCGCAGCAAGCTCACGACCGAGACGTGAGGGAGGTGCTCAGCAGGTTGCAACAACATAGACTGTACGCCAAGCTGGAGAAGTGCCAGTTCGACACGACGGAGGTGGATTTCCTGGGATACAAGTTGTCGGACAAGGGGATAGCCATGGACAGCACCAAGGTTCGTGCGGTATTGGATTGGAAAAGCCCGCGCAACCGGAAGGAGGTCCAGCGGTTTGTCGGCTTCGCCAACTTCTATCGCAAGTTTATCAAGGGGTTCGCGATGCAGACGGCAGCAATTACGGACACGCTCAGCTCCAAAAAAAAGAAATTCATCTGGACGGAGCAGGCGGAACAGTCCTTTCAAGCGCTCAAGCATCTCTTCGCATCGGAGAAGCAACTGCTGCATATCGACCCCAGTAAACCGTTGAGGGTAGAGACAGACGCGTCAGACAGAGCCGTGGGAGCTGTCCTGCTGCAGCGAGACCCGCAGGGGGTGTGGCGGCCGGGAGCGTTCTACTCCAGAAAGCTCAGCAAGTCGGAGCAGAACTACACCATCTGGGACAGGGAGTTGCTGGCCATTCATGCAGCTTTCAAGGCGTGGAGGCACTTCCTAATCGGCGCCAAGCACACGGTGCAGGTCTGCACGGACCACAAGAATCTGGAGCACTGGCGCACGGCTCAGTTCCTGAACCAGAGGCAGATACGTTGGGCGGAGTTCTTTGCTGACTTCAATTTCCGAATAGAGTACGTCCCAGGCGACACCAACATCATGGCGGATGCACTGTCCCGAAAACCGCAATACCTAGAAGAGGTGACGCCAGCGGCGGCCATGCACATCTTCGCACCGACGGCGTGGGCGTGTGCCTCAGCTACAGTAGACCTGGATGCGGTGCGACGTGCATTGCGGGACGACTCATTCGCGCAAGACAAGATGGCGGAACTGCTCAGAGGCACGGCTACCACGGACGAGTTCCAGGTGCGGGACGGCTTGCTCCTACGCAAAGGGGCTGTCTATGTACCAGGAGACGACCTTCGCGCCAAGGTACTGCAACAGTTGCACGACGCACCCACGGCCGGTCACTTTGGCACAGAGAAAACGATGGAATTAGTCGCGAGAGACTTCTGGTGGCCCAGGCTGAGAGGAGAGGTCGCGGACTACGTCGCGAGGTGCGACACCTGCCAGAGGGCCAAGCCGGTACACAGACCACCGGCGGGACTGTTAGAACCGCTGCAAACACCGTTTGAACCGTGGGAGAGGGTGGCCCTGGACTTTGTGACGGATTTACCCAACTCGAGAGGCAAGACAGCTGTGCTAGTGGTGGTGGACTTGTTCACCAAGATGGCACATTTCATTCCGTGTGCGAAGGTGGCCACGGCGGAACAAACCGCCAAACTGTTCATAGATCACGTGTTCAAAGTGCATGGCCTGCCACGGTCTATCCTGTCCGACCGCGGACGCCAGTTCATCTCGTCTTTCTGGCAGAAGCTGATGGGTTTTCTAAATGTCAAGGTCAATCTGGCATCAGCAAGACACCCGCAGACCAACGGGCAAGCAGAGAGGGTCAATGCCATCATGCAGCAGTACCTGAGATGCTATGCCAATCAACAGCCTGCGACGTGGGTGGATTACCTGCCGCTAGCCGAGTTCGCTTACAACAACACGAAGCACGTGTCCACAGGAGTGACGCCGTTCTTTGCCAACAATGGGAGGAATCCCAGAACCTTCCCGGGACTGGAGAGAGTGGGGGAAGGAGAACCACAGACGGCGGACGCGTTCGCGTCAGAGCTGCAGGCGGTCCACGATCAACTCAGACGGCAGCTGGAGCTAGCTAAGCACGCCTACAAGGTGCAAGCTGACAAGCACAGGCGGGTTGGCGAAGTGATCCAAGTGGGAGACTGGGTCTGGTTGGCAGCCCACGCAGTGCCGACCAGGTCGCTTGCCAAGAAGAAGTTGGGGCACAAGCAGATCGGTCCGTACCAAGTCGAAGCGCAGATCAACCCGGTAGCCTTCCGACTGGCGCTGCCGGAGGGTTCCAGAATGCATCCGGTGTTCCACAGGTCGGTGCTCACTCCCTACAAGGCACCTCACAGGTTCCAGGAGCCAGGGACGGCGCCAAGTCCGCTCCGGGAACGGACGGAGACGCGGGAGGTGAAGCACCAGGACCACATCAACGAGGTCACGGAGATTTTGGACTCCAGATGGGGGGAAGAGGGAGTCGAATACCTCTTAGCCAGAGAGGGCACCCGGGCCAGCGCCAATAGCTGGGTACCAGACTACGCTTTGGAGGAACCCCTGCTCAAGGACGAGTTTCATGCCCTCTTCCCACACAAACCCATGCCAGCGAGCTTCTTCGACGACTGGTTGTTCACACCCACACTTTCTTCCAGCACGTTCCATGGATTCGACTCAGAAGGGGAACCCGCACGGAGCACCCGTTCCCCAGAAGGTTCACCGGCAGGTTCGGCATCAGGCAACTCGTATTGGTGGGACGATCGACCAGAGGAGCGATGGCGCAGGAAGTGGCTGGAGATGCCAGGTCGAGCGACCGACGCAGAGACTGACATGGACGTGTTCGGGGAGGACCTCGGGTTCGAGCACGGCGGCACAGAGATGGAAGAGCAACAAGTCAACGTCGACGACCGCGAGGGGGAAGACTCGGAGGTCTTCAGTTGGCGGCCACCCACGGGGAGCGACCTGTATCCAGCATTCCCTCCCATGATGATGGAGCGCCCAGCACCCACACCTGACAGCGGGGAGGGGGGAAGGGGGGGCTTCGAGGGGGGGATGGATGTCAGGGGTTCAGAAGCAGAGACGCAGAGAAGGGTGGAAACAGAGAGCGAGGGGGAGGAAGCCGAAGGGAGAATGAGTGATGATGACGACCCGAGATCTCCAAGCCTAAGCAGTGAGTCAGAGGACTCCCAAAAGGGAGCCCCAGTGAGCAGAGCAAGGGGGGGATCCGGGGGGACACCCCAGGAGGAAGGGAACAGAGGAGATTCAGAGAGCAGCAGCTGGAAGTCGGGACCCACGCTCATAACTGAGGGCGGCAGCAGCTGGAAGTCGGGACCCACGCTCAAGACTGAGAGCAGCAGGGAGGAAGGTAGCCAGGCATCGGGTTCCGGAGGCTGTCAGCAGGAGGGAGGGCACGAGTCAGGGGTGGTCACGCCCTCCTCAGAGAGCGAGGCAACGGTTAAGAGGAAAGTAGAGAGTTGGGCGCGCGCGCCAAGTTCAAATGCAGCGGAAGCTGGAGCAGTAAGCAGCCCGGAGAGTGAGCCAGGTCCTAAAGCCCGCCGCAAGGAGGCAGAAGGATCAGGGGGGTCAGCGTCAGAGGAGAGTAGAAGGGAGGAGGCCCAGGGGGGCAGAAGGACCCAGAGACGTAGGGAGAGGCGAAGGAGGTGGAGCAAGGCTAGGGTATTAAGCTGGTGTGCAAGAGGCGGGGACTCAGACGGGTCTTCGCCGACCTAGAGCAGAAGGTGTAGAGCTGCACGCTGCAGTTCGGAAATGAAACCTGTAACTCAATAAAGACTCTTTTAAAGTGGACGCTGTGTGGCGTGGTCCTATGTGAGCTGGGACCGGGTAGCAGCTCTGACAGTGACCCTAACTGTAACTCTAACCCTAACCGAAACCCTAACCCTAACCCTAACCCTAACCCTAGCTCTAACCCTAACCCAAACCCTAACCCTAACCCTAACCCTAACCCTAACCCCAAACCCTAACCCTAACCCTAACCCAAATCCTAACCCTAACCGTAACCCTAACCCTAACCCTAACCCTAACCCTAACCCTAACCGTGACCCTAACTGTAACTGTAACTGTAACTCTAACCCTAACCCAAACCCTAACCCTATCCGTGACCCTAACTGTAACTGTAAATCTAACCCTAACCGAAACCCTAACCCTAACCCTAACCCTAACCCTAACCCCACCCCTAACCCTAACCCTAACCCTAACCCTAACCCTAACCGAAACCCTAACCCTAACCCTAACCCTAACCGTATCCCTAACCCTAACCCCAATCCTAACCCTAACCCTAACCCTAACCCAAACCCTAACCCTAACCCTAACCCTAACCCTAAACCGAACCCTAGCTCTAACCCTAACCCTAACCCTATCCCCAAACCCTAACCCTAACCCCAATCCTAACCCTAACCCTAACCGTGACCCTAACTGTAACTCTAACCCTAACCCTGACCCAAACCCTAACCCTAACCCTAACCCCAACGCCAACCCTAACCCTAACCCTAACCCTAACCCTAACCCTAAGCCTAAGCCTAACCCTAACCCTAACCCTAACCCCAATCCTAACCCTAACCCTAACCCTAACCCTAACCGTGACCCTAACCGTAACTCTAACCAAAACGCTAATGCTAACATTAACTCTAACCCTAACCCTAACCCTAACCCTAACCCGAATCGTAACCCGAACCCGAACCCGAACCAGAACCAGAACCAGAGCCAGAACCGAAACGCTAATCCTAACCCTAACCCTAACCCCAATCCTAACCCTAACCCTAACCCTAACCCTAACCGTGACCCTAACTGTAACTCTAACCCTAACCGAAACCCTAACCCTAACCCTAACCCTAACCCTAACCCTAACCCTAGCTCTAACCCTAACCCTAACCCAAACCCTAACCCTAACCCTAACCCCAAACCCTAAC
>NC_138765.1:96775705-96778205 GCF_965113315.1 Podarcis vaucheri
ACCCTAACCCTAACCGAAACCCTAACCCCAACCCTAACCCTAACCCCAACCCCAACCCCATCCCCAACCCTAACCCTAACCCTAACCCTAACCCTAACCCTAACCCCAATCCTAACCCTAACCCTAACCCTAACCCTAACCCTAACCCTAACAGTGACCCTAACCGTAACTCTAACCCTAACCGAAACGCTAAACCTAACCCTAACCCTAACCGAAACCCTAACCCTAACCCTAACCCCAACCCTAACCTTAACCCTAACCCCAATCCTAACCCTAACCCTAACCCTAACCCTAACCGAAACCCTAACCGTATCGCTACCCCTATCCCCAATCCTAACACTAACCCTAACTCAAACCCTAACCGAAACGGTAAACCTAACCCTAACCCTAACCCTTACCCTAGCACTAACATTAACCCTAACCCTAACCCCAAACCCTAACCCTAACCCTAACCCTAACCCTAACCCCAATCCTAACCCTAACCCTAACCCTAACCCTAACCCTAACCGTGACCCTAACCGTAACTCTAACCCTAACCGAAACGCTAAACCTAACCCTAACCCTAACCGAAACCCTAACCCTAACCCTAACCCTAACCCTAACCGAAACTCTAACCGTATCCCTACCCCTATCCCCAATCCTAACACTAACCCTAACTCAAACCCTAACCGAAACGGTAAACCTAACCCTAACCCTAACCCTAACCCTTACCCTAGATCTAACCCTAAACTTAACCCTAACCCCAAACCCTAACCCTAACCCTAACCCTAACCCTAACCCTAACCCTAACCCCAATCCTAACCCTAACCATAACCCTAACCCTAACCGTAATCATAACCGTAACCCTAACCCTAACCCTAACCCCAACTCTAACCCGAACCCGAACCCTAACCCCAACTCCAATCCTAACCCCAACCCTAACCCTAACCCTAACCCTAACCCTAACCGAAACCCTAACCCTAACCCTAACCCTAACCCTAACCCTAACCCTAACCCCAAACCTAACCCCAACCCCAACCCTAACCCTAACCCTAACCCTAACCCTAACCCTAACCCTAACCCCAAACCTAACCCTAACCCTAAGCGTAACACTAACCGTAACTCTAACCCTAACCGAAATGCTAAACCTAACCCTAACCCCAACCGAAACCCTAACCCTAACCCTAACTCTAACCCGAACCCTAACCCTAACCCCAACTCCAATCCTAACCCCAACCCTATACCTAACCCTAACCGAAACCCTAACCCTAACCTTAACCCTAACCCTAACCCTAAACCTAAACCTAACCCTAACCCTAACCCTAACCCTAACCCTAACCCTAACCCTAACCCTAACCCCAACCCTAACCCTAACCCTAACCCTAACACTAACCCTAACCCTAACCGAAACGCTAACCCTAACCCCAATCCTAACCCTAACCCAAAACCTAACCCTAACCCTAACCGAGACCCTAACTGTAACTCTAACCCTAACCGAAACCCTAACCCCAACCCTAACCCTAACCCCAACCCCAACCCCAACCCCAAACCTAACCCTAACCCTAACCCTAACCCTAACCCTAACCCTAACCCTAACCCTACCCCTAACCCTAACCCTAACCGTAACTCTAACCCTAACCGAAACGCTAAACCTAACCCTCACCCTAACCCTAAGCCTAACCGAAACCCTAACCCTAACCCTAACCCCAACGCTAACCTTAACACTAACCCTAACGCTAACCCTAACCCTAACCCTAACTGTAACCCGAACCCGAACCCGAACCCTATCCCTATCCCTATCCCTAACCCTAACCTTAACCCTAACCCTAACCCTAACCCTAACCCTAACCCTAACCCTAACCCTAACCCTAACCCTAACTGAAATGCTAACGCTAACATTAACCCTAACCAACCCTAACCCTAACCCTAACCCTAACCCGAATCGTAACCCCAACCCGAACCCGAACCCGAACGAGAACCAGAACCAGAACCAGAACCGAAACCGAAACGCTCACCCGAACCCGAACCCGAACCCTAACCCTAACCCTAACCCCAACCCCAAACCCAACCCCAACCCCAACCCTAACCCTAACCCCAATCCTAACCCTAAGCGTAACACTAACCGCAACTGTAACCCTTACCGAAACGCTAAACCTAACCCTAACCCAAACCGGAACCCTAACCCTAACCCTAATCATAACCGTAACCCTAACCCTAACCCCAACTCTAAACCTAACCCGAACCCGAACCCGAACCCCAACTCCAATCCTAACCCCTACCCTAACCCTAACCCTAACCGAAACCCTAACCCTAACCCTAACCCTAACCCTAACTGTAACTCTAACCCTAACCCTATCCCTAACCCTAACCTTAACCCGAACCCTAACCCTAACCCTAACCCTAACCCTAACCGAAATGCTAACGCTAACATTAACCCTAACCCTAACCCTAACCCTAACCGCAAAAGTAACCCTAACCCTAACCCTAACCCTAACCCGAATCGTAACCCGAACCCGAACCA
>NC_138765.1:96780705-96785705 GCF_965113315.1 Podarcis vaucheri
CGAACCGAAACCGAAACGCTCACCCGAACCCTAACCCTAACCCTAACCCTAACCCCAACCCCAACCCTAACCCTAACCCTAACCCCAATCCTAACCCTAAGCATAACACTAACCGTAATTTTAACCCTAACCGAAACGCTAAACCTAACCCTAACCCAAACCGAAACCCTAACCCTAACCGTAATCATAACCGTAACCCTAACCCTAACCCCAACTCTAACCCTAACCCGAACCCGAACCCTAACCCTAACCCCTACTCCAATCTTAACCCCTACCCTAACCCTAACCCTAACCCTAACCCTAACCCTAACCCTAACCCTAACCCTATCCCTATCCCTAACCCTAACCTTAAACCTAAACCTAACCCTAACCGTAACCCTAACCCTAACCGAAATGCTAACACTAACATTAACCCTAACCCTAACCCTAACCCTAACCGCAAATGTAACCCTAACCCTAACCCTAACCCGAATCGTAACCCGAACCCGAACCCGAACCAGAACCATAACCAGAACCAGAACCCGATCCGAAACCGAAACGCTCACCCGAACCCTAACCCTAACCCTAACCCTAACCCTAACCCTAACCCCAACCCCAACCCTAACCCTAACCCTAACCCCAATCCTAACCCTAAGCATAACACTAACCGTAACTTTAACCCTAACCGAAACGCTAAACCTAACCCTAACCCAAACCGAAACCCTAACCCTAACCGTAATCATAACCGTAACCCTAACCCTAACCCTAACCCCAACTCTAACCCTAACCCGAACCCTAACCCTAACCCCAACTCCAATCCTAACCCCTACCCTAACCCTAACCCTAACCCTAGCACTAACCCTAACCCCAACCCCAACCCCAACCCTAACCCTAACCCTAACCCCAATCCTAACCCTAAGCGTAACACTAACCTTAACTGTAACCCTTACCGAAACGCTAAACCTAACCCAAACCCAAACCGAAACCCTAACCCTAACCGTAATCATAACCCTAATCCTAACCCTAACCCCAACTCTAACCCTAACCCGAACCCTAACCCTAACCCCAACTCCAATCCTAACCCCTACCCTAACCCTAACCCTAACCGAAACCCAAAACCTAACCCTAACCCTAACTCCAACCCTAACCCTAACACTAACCCTAACCGAAACGCTAACCCTAACCCCAATTCTAACCGTAACCCAAACCCTAACCCTAACCCTAACCGAGACCCTAACTGTAACTCTAACCCTAACCGAAACCCTAACCCCAACCCTAACCCTAACCCTAACCCTAACCCTAACCCCAACCCCAACCTTAACCCAAATCCCAACCCTAACCCTAACCCTAACCCTAACCCCAATCCTAACCCTAACCCTAACCCTAACCCTAACCCCAATCCTAACCCTAACCCTAACCCTAACCCTAACTGTAACCCTAACCCTAACCCTATCCCTAACCCTAACCTTAAACCTAACCCTAACCCTAACCCTATCCCTAACCCTAACCTTAAACCTAACCCTAACCCTAACCCTAACCCTAACCTTAACCGAAATGCTAACGCTAACATTACCCTAACCCTAACCCTAACCCTAACCCTAACCCTAACCCTAACCCTAACCGCAAATGTAACCCTAACCCTAACCCTAACCCGAATCGTAACCCGAACCAGAACCCGAACCAGAACCAGAACCAGAACCAGAACCAGAACCAGAACCGAAACCGAAACGCTCACCCGAACCCTTACCCTAACCCTAACCCTAACCCCAACCCCAACCCTAACCCTAACCCTAACCCCAATCCTAACCCTAAGCATAACACTAACCGTAATTTTAACCCTAACCGAAACGCTAAACCTAACCCTAAACCAAACCGAAACCCTAACCCTAACCGTAATCATAACCGTAACCCTAACCCTAACCCCAACTCTAACCCGAACCCGAACCCGAACCCTAACCCTAACCCCAACTCCAATCTTAACCCCTACCCTAACCCTAACCCTAACCCTAACCCTAACCGAAACCCTAACCCTAACCCTAACCCCAACCCTAACACTAACACTAACCCTAACCGAAACGCTAACCCTAACCCCAATTCTAACCCTAACCCAAACCCTAACCCTAACCCTAACCGAGACCCTAACTGTAACTCTAACCCTAACCGAAACCCTAACTCTAACCCTAACCCTAACCCTAACCCCTATCCTAACCGTAATCGTAACCCTAACCCCAATCCTAACCATAACCCTATCCGTAACCCTAACCCTAACCCTAACCCCAATCCTAACCCTAACCCTAACCTTAACCCTAACACTATCCCTAACCCTAACCCTAACCCTAACCCTAACCCTAACCCTAACCCTAACCCTAACCCCAACCCTAACCCTAACCCCAATCCTAACCCTAAACCTAACCCTTACCGTAACACTATCCGTAACCTTAACCCTAACCCTAACCCTAACCGAAATGCTAAACCTACCCCTACCCCTACCCCTAACTCTAACCCTAACCCTAACCCCAACCCGAACCCGAACCCGAACCCGAACCCTAACCCCAACCCTAACCCTAACCCTATCCGTAAACCTAACTCAAACCCTAACCCTAAGTCTAACTCTAACCCTATCCCTAACCCTAACCCTAACCGAAACGCTAACCCTAACCCTAACCCTAACCCTAACCCTAACCCTAACCCTAACCCTAACCCTAACCCTAACCCTAACCGAAACGCTAACCCTAATCCTAACCATAACCCTAACCCTAACCGAAACCCTAACCCTAACCCTAACCCTAACCCAAACCCTAACCGTGACCCCAATCCTAACCCTAACCCTAACCCTAACCCTAACCCTAACCCTAACCCTAACCCTAACCCTAACCCCAATCCTAACCCTAACCTTAATCCTAACCCTTTCCCTACCCCTACCCCTACCCCTAACTCTAACCCTAAAACTAACCCCAACCCTAACCATAACCCTAACCCTAACCCTAATCCTAACCCAAACCGTAACCCTAACTCAAACCCTAACCCTAAGTCTAACTCTAACCCTAACCCTAACCCTAACCCTAACCGAAACGCTAACCCTAATCCTAACCGTAACCCTAACCCTAACCCTAACCCTAACCGTAATCATAACCCTAACCCTAACCCTAACTCTGACCCCAATCCTAACCCTAACCCTAAGCCTAACCCTAACCCTAACGCTAACCGTAACCCTAACCCTAAGCCCAACCCGAAACAGAACCCTAACCCTAACCCTAACCTAAACCCTAACCCTAACCCTAACCCAAACCCTAACCGTGACCCCAATCGTAACCCTAACCCTAACCCTAACCCTAACCCTAACCCTAACCCTAACCCTAATCCTATCTCTAACCCCTATCCTAACCGTAACCCTAACCCTAACCCTAACCCTAACCCAAACCCTAACCCTAACCCTAGCCCTAACCCTAACCCCAATCCTAACCCTAACCCTAACCGTAACCCTAACCGTAACTCTAAACATAACCGAAACGCTAAACGTAACCCCAACCCTAATCCAACCCCAACCCTAACCGAAACCCTAACCCTAACCCTAACCCTAACCCTAACCCTAACCGAAACCCTAACCCTAACCCTAACCCTAACCCTATCCCTAACCCTAACCTGAACCCTAACCCTAACCCTAACCCTAACCCTAACCCTAACCCTAACCCTAACCCTAACTCTAACCCTAACCGTAACCGTAACACTAACCGAAACCGTAACCGTAACCGTAACCCTAACCCTAACCCTAACCCTAACCCTAACCCTAACCCTAACCCTAACCCTAACCCTAACCCCTATCCTAACCGTAATCGTAACCCTAACCCCAATCCTAACCCTAACCCTATCCGTAACCCTAACCCTAACCCTAACCCCAATC
Source organism: Podarcis vaucheri (assembly GCF_965113315.1). NCBI lineage: Eukaryota > Metazoa > Chordata > Lepidosauria > Squamata > Lacertidae > Podarcis > Podarcis vaucheri. The sequence continues at coordinate 96,784,586 of NC_138765.1, forward strand.
CTAACCCTAACCCTAACCCTAACCTTAACCCTTACCCTATCCCTATCCGTAACCCTATCCCTAACCCTAACCCTAACCCTAATCCCAATCCTAACCCTAACCCTAACCCTTACCGTAACACTAACCGTAACCTTAACCCTAACCCTAACCCTGACCCCAATCCTAATCCTAACCCAAACCGTAACACTAACCGTAACTCTCACCCTAATCGAAACGCTAAACCTAACCCTAACCCTAATCCTAACCGTAAACCCAATCCTAACCCTTACCCTTACCCTAACCCTAACCCTAACCCTAACCTTAACCTTAACCCTAACCCTAACCCTAACCCTAACCCCAATCCTAACCCTAACCGTAACCCTAACCCTAACCCTAACCCTAACCCTAACCCTAACCCTAACCGAAACCCTAACCCTAACCCTAACCCTAACCCTAACCCTAACCCTAACCCTAACCCCAATCCTAACCCTAACCCTAACCCTAACCCTAACCCTAACCGAAATGCTAAACCTACCCCTAACCCTAACCCTATCCATAACCGTAACACTAACCGTAACCGTAACCCTAACCCTAACCCCTATCCTAACCGTAACCCTAACCCTAACCCTAACCCTAATCCCAATCCTAACCCTAACCCTAACCCTTACCGTAACACTAACCGTAACCTTAACCCTAACCCTAACCCTTACCGTAACACTAACCGTAACCTTAACCCTAACCCTAACCCTGACCCCAATCCTAACCCTAACCCTAACCGTAACACTAACCGTAACTCTCACCCTAACCGAAACGCTAAACCTAACCCTAACCCTAATCCTAACCGTAAACCCAATCCTAACCCTTACCCTTACCCTAACCCTAACCCTAACCCTAACCTTAACCTTAACCCTAACCCTAACCCTAACCCTAACCCTAACCCCAATCCTAACCGTAACCCTAACCCTAACCCTAACCCTAACCCTAACCCTAACCCTAACCCTAACCCTAACCCTAACCGAAACCCTAACCCTAACCCTAACCCTAACCCTAACCCTAACCCCAATCCTAACCCTAACCCTAACCCTAACCGAAATGCTAAACCTACCCCTAACCCTATCCATAACCGTAACACTAACCGTAA
>NC_138765.1:96798205-96805705 GCF_965113315.1 Podarcis vaucheri
TAACCCTAACCCTAACCCAAACCCTAACCCTAACCCTAACCCTAACCCTAACCCCAATCCTAACCCTAACCCTAACCGTAACACTAACCGTAACTCTAACCGTAACTCTAAACATAACCGAAACGCTAAACGTAACCCCAACCCTAATCCAACCCTAACCCTAACCGAAACCTTAACCCTAACCGTAACCCCAATCCTAACCCTTACCCTATCCCTAACCCTAACCATAACACTAACCATAACCATAAGAGTAATCGTAACCGTAAGAGTAACCGTAACCGTAACCCTAACCCTAACCCTAACTCTAACCCTAACCCTAACCCTAACCCTAACCCTAACCCCTATCCTAACCGTAATCGTAACCCTAACCCAAATCCTAACCATGACCGTATCCATAACCCTAACCCTAACCCTAACCCTAACACCAATCCTAACCCTAACCCTAACCTTAACCCTAACCCTATCCCTAACCCTATCCCTATCCCTAACCCTAACCCTAACCCTAACCCTAACCCTAACCCTAACCCTAACCCTAACCCTAATCCCAATCCCAATCCTAACCCTAACCCTAACCCTTACTGTAACACTAACCGTAACCTTAACCCTAACCCTAACCCTGACTCCAATCCTAACCCTAACCCTAACCGTAACACTAACCGTAACTCTCACCCTAACCGAAACGCTAAACCTAACCCTAACCCTAACCCTAACCCCAATTCTAACCCTTACCCTTACCCTAACCGTAACACTATCCGTAACCTTAACCCTAACCCTAACCAAAATGCTAAACCTACCCCTAGCCCTACCCCTAACCCTAACTCTAACCCTAAACCTAACCCCAACCCTAACCCTAACCCTAACCCTAACCCTAATCCTAACCCTATCCGTAACCCTAACTCAAACCCTAACCCTAAGTCTAACTCTAACCCTAACACTAACCCTAACCCTAACCCTAACCGAAACGCTAACCCAAACCCTAACCCTAACCCTAACCGTAATCATAACCCTAACCCTAACCCTAACTCTGACCCCAATCCTAACCCTAAGCCTAACCCTAACCCTAACGCTAACCCTAACCCTAACCCTAAGCCCAACCCGAAACAGAACCCTAACCCTAACCTAAACCCTAACCCAAACCCTAACCGTGACCCCAATCCTAACCCTAACCCTAACCCTAACCGTAACCCTAACCCTAACCCTAACCCTATCCCTAACCCCTATCCTAACCGTAACCCTAACCATAACCCTAACCCTAACCCTAACCCTAACCCAAACCCAAACCCAAACCCTAACCCTAACCCTAACCCTAACCCTAACCCTAACCCTAACCCTAACCCTAACCCCAATCCTAACCCTAACCCTAACCGTAACACTAACCGTAACTCTAAACATAACCGAAACGCTAAACGTAACCCCAACCCTAATCCAACCCTAACCCTAACCGAAACCCTAACCCTAACCGTAACCCCAATCCTAACCCTTACCCTATCCCTAACCCTAACCCTAACCATAACCCTAACCATAACCATAACCGTAAGAGTAACCGTAACCGTAAGTCTAACCGTAACCCTAACCGTAACCCTAACCGAAACCCTAACCCTAACCCTAACCCTAACCCTAAGCCCAATCCTAACCCTAACCCTAACCCTAACCCTAACCTGAACCCTAACCCTAACCCTAACCCTAACCCTAACCCTAACCCTAACCCTAACCCTAACTCTAACTCTAACCCTAACCCAAACCCAAACCCTAACCCTAACTCTAACACTAACCGTAACTCTCACCCTAACCGAAACGCTAAACCTAACTGTCAGGGTTACTTCCAGATCCTAGCTCACAGAGGATCACGCTAGCCAGCGGTCGTTAAATAAAAGTCTTTATTGAGTTACAGTCTCCATTCTTGAGCTGCTGCGTGCAACCCTACGCCTTATGCTTAGGTCGGCGAAGCTCCTTCTGAGTCTCCGCCCCTTGCGCACCAACTTAATATCCTAGCCCTGCTCCACCTTTTCCGCCTGACAGTTCTCCTCTGGGTCCCTCTGCCCCCCCTGGGTCTCTTCCTTCCGGGATTCTTCTGACGCTGACCCTCCTGACTCCCCTGTCTCCTTGCGCCGGGCTTTAGGACCTGGCTCCCTTTCCGGGCTGCCTACTGCGCCACCTTCCTGTGCATTTGAACTTGGCGCGCGCGCCCAACCTTCCACTTTCCGTCTAACTGTCACTTTGCTCCCCGATGAAGGTGTGGCCACTCCTGACTCGTGCCCTCCCTCCTGTTGCGAGCTGCCAGCGCTAGCTCCCTGGCGCTCTTCCTCTTCCCTACTCTCTGGCGGTGACGTAGGTCCCGATCTCCAACTGCTCCCCTCTGAGTCCCCTCTGGCTCTTTCTTCCTGGGGTGTCCCCCTAGTCTCCCCCCTTGCCCTGGCCACTGGTGCTCCTCTTTGTGAATCTTCTGATTCACTGGAAAGACTCGGAGATCTCGGGTCGTCGTCATCACTCATCCTTTCTTCTGCCTCCTCCCCCTCGCTCTCTGTTTCCTCCCTTGCCCTCGCCTCTGCTCCTGAACCCCTGACATCCATCCCCCCCTCGAAGCCCCCCCTTCCCCCCTCCCCTCCTTCCGGTGCGGGAACTGGGTGCTGCAGTGTCAAAGGGACGAATGTCGGGTACAGTTCGCTTCCCGTGGCAGGCCTCCATCCGAAGACTTCCGGTTCTTCCTCCCTGCTCTCGTCAACGACGGTCACCTCTGCTTCCATCTCTGTGCCGCCGTGCTCGAGACCCTGGTTGTCCCCGAAAACGTCCATGTCGGTCTCTCCCTCGCTTCCTTCTGTAGGCGTTGCTCGTCCTGGACCATCCAGCCACTTCCTGCGCCACTGCTCCTCTGGTCGATCATCCCACCAATACGAGGGTTCTGAAGCAGATCCCGAGGGTGACCCCTCCGGGGAACGGGCGTCTCGTGTCGGTTCCTCATCCGAGTCGAACTCCCGGAACGTGCTGGCCGAAAGCGTGGGCGTGAAAAGCCAGTCGTCGAAAAAGTCCGCTGGCATTGGCCTATGGGGGAAGAGGGCATGAAACTCTTCCTTGAGCAGAGGTTCATCTAGAGCGTAGCCCGGCACCCAGCTGTTGGCACTGGCCGGGGTGCCCTCCTTAGCGAGAAGGTATTCTACCCCCTCTTCCCCCCATCTGGAGTCCAAAATCTCCGTGACTTCGTTGAGGCGCACCTCCTGTGCCACTCCCCGTTGCCTGGTTCCCTCTCGGAGCGGACTCGGCGCCGTGCCGGGTTCCTGAAACCTGTGCGGTGCCTTGTAGGGAGTGAGCACCGATCTGTGGAACACCGGATGCATTCTGGAACCCTCCGGAAGCGCCAGCCGGAAGGCCACCGGGTTGACCTGCTCTTCGACTTGGTAGGGCCCCAGTTGCTTATGCCCTAGTTTCTTCTTGGCCAACGACCTGGCCGGCACTGCTTGGGCTGCTAACCAGACCCAGTCTCCCACATGGATCTCTTCGCCAACCCTTCTGTGTTTGTCTGCCTGCACCTTGTATGCGTGTTTGGCCAGCTCCAGGTGCCGCCGCAGCTGATCGTGGACCTCCTGCAACTCCGACGCGAACGCATCTGCTGTCTGCGGCTCCCCCTCCACCAGTCTTTCCAGTCCCGGGAAGGTTCTGGGGTGCCTCCCGTTGTTGGCGAAGAACGGCGTGACCCCCGTGGACACGTGCTTCGTGTTGTTGTAGGCGAACTCGGCGAGCGGCAGGTAATCCACCCACGTCGCAGGCTGTTGATTCTCATAGCATCTCAGGTACTGCTGCATGATGGCATTGACCCGCTCCGCTTGCCCGTTGGTCTGCGGGTGTCTCGCCGACGCCAGGTTGATCTTGACGTTTAGGAAGCCCATCAGCTTCTGCCAGAAATTCGAGATGAACTGCCGCCCGCGGTCGGACAGAATAGACCGTGGCAGACCGTGAACCTTGAACACGTGGTCTATGAACAGTTTGGCGGTTTGTTCCGCCGTGGCCACCTTCGCACACGGGATGAAATGTGCCATCTTGGAGAACAAGTCCACCACCACCAGCACGGCCGTCTTGCCCCTCGAGCTGGGCAGATCCGTGACGAAGTCCAGGGCGACTCTCTCCCATGGTTCGACCGGAGTTTGCAGCGGTTCCAACAGTCCGGCCGGCGGTCTGTGCACTGGTTTGGCCCTCTGGCAGGTGTCGCACCTCGCCACGTAGTCCGCGACCTCCCCTCTCATTCCGGGCCACCAGAAATCCCTGGCGACTAATTCCACCGTTTTCTCTTTGCCAAAGTGCCCGGCAGTGGGCGCGTCGTGCAGCTGATGCAGTACCTTGGCGCGAAGTTCGTCTCCCGGCACGTAGATGGCCCCTTTACGGATGAGCAATCCATCTCTCAGCTGGAACCCGTCGGTCGCTGCCGTGCCCCTTTGCATCTCAGCCATCTTTGCTTGCGCGAAGGAGTCATTCTGCAACGCTCGTCGCACCGCCTCCAGGTCCACTGTCGCCGCAGCGCACGCCCACACTGTTGGCGCGAAAATGTGCATGGCGGCCGCTGGCGTGGCGTCCTCCAGATACTGTGGCTTACGGGAGAGCGCGTCCGCCATGATGTTGGTGTCCCCCGGGACATACTCTATTCGGAAGTCGAAGTTCGCAAAGAACTCAGCCCAACGTATCTGCCTCTGGTTCAAGAACTGTGCCGTGCGCCAGTGCTCCAGATTCTTGTGGTCCGTGCAGACCTGCACCGTGTGCTTGGCTCCAATCAGGAAGTGCCTCCATGCTTTGAACGCTGCATGAATAGCCAGCAACTCCCTGTCCCAGATGGTGTAGTTCTGTTCGGACTTGCTGAGCTTCCTGGAGTAAAACGCTCCGGGCCTCCAAACCCCCTGCGGGTCCTTCTGCAGCAGGACTGCTCCGACGGCCCTGTCCGAGGCGTCTGTTTCAACTCTCATCGGCCTGCTGGGGTCGACGTGAAGCAGCTGTTCCTCCGAGGCGAAAAGACGCTTGAGTGCCTGAAAGGACTGCTCCACCTGCGCTGTCCAGATGAACTTCTTTTTCTTGGAACTGAGCGTGTCCGTGATGGCCGCTGTCTGCATAGCGAAGCCTTTGATGAACTTGCGATAGAAGTTCGCGAAGCCGACAAACCGTTGGACCTCCTTCCGGTTGCGTGGGCTTTTCCAATCCAACACCGCTCGAACCTTGGCGCTGTCCATGGCGAGCCCCTTGTCAGACAACTTGTAGCCCAGGAAATCCACCTCCGTCACGTCGAATTGGCACTTCTCCAGCTTGGCGTAAAGCCTATGTTGCTGGAGCCTGCTCAGCACTTCCCTGACGTGTCTGTCATGCTCCTGCTGCGATTCCGAAAAGATCAGGATGTCATCCAAGAAACAGACGCACGTCTTGTAGAGGAGCCCTGCCAACACGTGATGCATGAAAGCTTGAAAAACGTGGGAGCCATTTTGCAATCCAAAAGGCATAACTCTATATTCGTAGGTGCCCAGGGGCGTGAACATGGCTGTCTTCCACTCATCTCCTTCCCGCATGCGAATCAGGTTGTACGCCCCTCGCAGGTCCAACTTGGTGAACACGCTGCCCTTGCGTACTTTTGCGAGGAGGTCGTCGATTCGGGGCATGGGGAAGTCCGATGGCTTGGTGACACTGTTCAAAATGCGGTAGTCCACTACGAGCCTTTTCTGGGGCGTGTCTCGCTTCTTCACAAAGAATACAGGACTGCCCCCCGCTGCCTGGGACTCTCGGATGAAACCGCGCTTCAAATTATGATCAATGAACTCTTTGAGTTCCTGCAGTTCGTCTTCAGACATGGAATACAGCTTCCCTTTGGGCAGCGCCGCCCCCGGCAGCAGGTCAATTTTGCAGTCATATGGTCTGTGGGGGGGGGGTAGCTTGTCTGCCTCCTTCTCGCAGAAAACCTCCAAAAATTCTGCGTACTTGTGGGGAATCGCTTGCAGCGTGCCGAGCAGCAGCTGTGACTCCTCTTGCTCCCCTTCCTGCTGGGGCATGATGCAGTGTTCAGCACAAAAGGAAGAGCCGAAGGTCAGCTGCCGCTGGTACCAAGCCAGCGTCGGGCTGTGCTTGTCCAGCCAACTCATGCCCAATACAATAGGCGTGTCCGAGAGTTGAGTGACGTTGAAGCTGATGATTTCCTTGTGATTTCCAAGCCGCAGCACCATAGGTGGCGTCTGCTTCACCACTTGCCCCCCTAACAGCTCCCTGCCATCCACCGTGACAACCTGCAGGGGCAGCGTGGCAGGCAGCAACTGTATAGCGTGCCGGTCGACAAAGTCCTGCCCTATGAAGTCTGCATTGCTTCCCGAGTCGACGGTGATTGGCACGTCCATGGTGATTCCATTGGGTAGCTGGAGCGATGCGGTGAGCCTCACTACTGGCTTGGGCGGGAGGGGGTCCATGGGCGGTAAAATCTCTGGGGACTGCTTCACTGACACGTCTGGCTGGGCCCCAGTGCCTCCTCTTCCAGCCAGACATCGTCGTTTCCCTGCTGTGGTTCTCCGTGCTGCGTTGCTGCAGTCACCATTGCTGAGGCTGCAGTGTGCTTGTGGAGCCGCCGGGGACACTCTTTCGCCATATGCCCTGGATCCTCGCAGATGTAACACTTCCTGTTCCCTCTAGGAGGCTTCGCTTTCACTGCTGCCGGTGCTAGGGCTCTGGCTGCTGACTGAGCCCTTGCACTCCCAACCTCCATCGGTTCCACCCCTCCCCCTGTTGGAGGCGTGGATTGCGCACGCGCTGCTTCTCTGGGAAGGAAGGAGGAGCCCCTGGCTGGTTCGCGCCCGCTGCGCCCTTCGTCCCTGCTCCACGGACGTTCTTCCAGCCGCACTCCCACCGCCAGCGCCCTCTGAACGATCTCCTGCATGGTCCGGGGTCTCTCCCCCCTCGCAATCTCATCTTTCACCGAGCTGTTCAAGCCCTCCCAAAAAAGGTCTCTGACGGGAGCCGAATCTCTGTCCCATTCCAGGGCACTGACCAAAGCGAAAAAGCGGGCATGATATTGCCGTACGCTGGCCCTCCCTTGCCTTAGTCCATGCACCTCCCTTCGGGCAAGATCCACGTCAATGCTTGATAAAAAACAGCCATCCATCGCTTTAATAAAGGCATCTGCATTTTGGAGCGCAGGATCCTTATCCCTCCACAAATTGCGCAGCCATGCTTTAGCGTCTCCATGCAAGTGGGACATGATGAACCCCACTTTCTCTTGTTCATCTCTAAAGTCTTTGTGCAGTAGTTGCAGTGCACACATTACGTCTGCTCTAAAATTGGGGTACTGTTGCAAATTCCCATCGAAGTGCGAGACCAGACCGCCTGTGCGTCTCCCCAACCCAATCCCCTCTGATTTCGGTGTCTGTTGCCCCTGCTTAGTAAGCACGTCCAACCTGACCTGGAGATCCCTGTAGGCGGCAGCTGCGTCCTCCTCTCTCTTCCTGGACGCCAGCGCCTCGGCAGTCAGTCGTGAAACCGCGTCTCTGAGTT
>NC_138765.1:96813205-96823205 GCF_965113315.1 Podarcis vaucheri
CCTAACCCTAACCCTAACCCTAACCGTAAGCCCAATCCTAACCCTTACCCTTACCCTTACCCTTACCCTTACCCTAACCCTAACCCCAATCCTAACCCTAACCGTAACCCTAACCGTAACCCTAACCCCTACCCTAACCCTAACCGAAACCCTAACCCTAACCCTAACCCTAACCCCAATCCTAACCATAACCCTAACCCTAACCCTAACCTTCACCCTAACCCTAACCCTAACCCTATCCATAACCGTAACACTAACCGTAACCCTAACCCTAACCCTAACCCTAACCCCTATCCTAACCGTAACCGTAACCCTAACCCTAACCCCAATCCTATCGCTAACCCTAACCGTAACACTACCCCTAACGCTAACCCTAACCCTAACCCTAACCCCAATCCTAACCCTAACCCTAACCCTAACCTTAATCCTAACCCTATCCCTAATCTTATCCCTATCCCTATCCCTAACCCTAGTCCCAATCCTAACCCTAAACCTAACCCTTACCGTAACACTAACCGTAATCTTAACCCTAACCCTAACCCTAACCCTAACCCTAACCCTAACTCTAACTCTAACTCTAACTCTAACTCTAACTCTAACTCTAACCCTAACCCTAACCCTAACCCTAACCCTAACCCTATCCCTAACCGAAACCCTAACCCTAACCCTAACCCTAACCCTAACCTTAACCCTAACCCTAACCCTAACCCTATCCCTAACCCTATCCCTATCCCTATCCCTAACCCTAACCCTAATCCTAATCCTAATCCCAATCCTAACCCTAAACCTAACCCTTACCGTAACACTAACCGTAACCTTTACCCTAACCCTAACCCTAACCGAAATGCTAAACCTACCCCTAACCCTAAGTCTAAGCCTAACCCTAACCCCAACCCTAACCGTAACCCTAACCCTAACCCTAACCCTAATCCTAATCCTAACCCTAACCCTAACCCTAACCCTAATCCTAATCCTATCCGTAACCCTAACCCTAACCCTAACTCTAACTCTACCTCTACCTCTACCTCTAACTCTAACTCTAACTCTAACTCTAACCCTAACCCTAACCCTAACCCTAACCCTAACCCTAACCCTAACCCTAACCCTAACTAAACCCTAACCCTAACCCTGACCCTAACCCTAACCCTAACCGTAACACTAACCGTAACACTAACCGTAACTCAAACCCTAACCGAATCGCTAAACTTAACCCTAGCCCTAACCCTAACCCTAACCCTAACCCTATCCCCAACCCTAACCCTAACCGAAACCGAAACCCTAACCCTATCCGTAACCCTAACCGTAACCCTAACCCTAACCCTAACCCTAACCCTGACCCCAATTCTAACCCTAACCCTAACCCGAACCCCTGGAACGTGCTGTCTGAAAGCGTGGGTGTGAAAAGCCAGTCGTCGAAAAACTCGGCTGGCATGGGCCTGTGTGGAAAGAGGGCATGAAACTCGTCTTTTAGCAGTGGTTCGTCCAAAGCGTAACCCGGCACCCAGCTGTTGGCACTGACTGGGGTGCCTTCTCTGGCGAGAAGGTATTCCACTCCGTCTTCCCCCCATCTTGAGTCTAAAATCTCTGTGACCTCGTTGATAGGCTCCCCCTCTGGTGACCCCCTCTGCTCTGTCCTTTCCCTGAGCGGGCTTGGTGCCGTCCCGGTCTCCTGAAATCTGTGCCGTGCCTTGTAGGGAGTGAGCACTGATCTATGGAAAACCGGATGCATACTGGACCCCTCCGGAATTGTCAGCCGGAAAGCCACTGGGTTGACCTGTGCCTCGACTTGGTAGGGCCCTAGCTGCTTATGGCCGAGCTTCTTTTTCGCTAACGACCTGGCCGGCACTGCCTGGGCCGCCAACCAAACCCAGTCTCCCACCTGTATGTCTTCCCCAACCCTCCTGTGTCTGTCAGCCTGCAGTTTGTATGCGTGCTTAGCTAGCTCTAACTGCCTTCGAAGCTGTTCTTGGACCTCCTGCAACTCCGACGCAAATGCGTCCTCTGCCTGTGGCTCCCCCTCCCCCACTCTCTCTAATCCCGGGAAGGTTCTGGGATGCCTCCCATTGTTGGCGAAGAACGGCGTCACCCCCGTTGACACGTGCTTCGTGTTGTTTTAGGCGAACTCGGCGAGAGGCAGGTAGTCCACCCACGTTGCAGGCTGCTGATTTGCGTAACATCTCAGGTACTGCTGCATGATGGCATTGACCCGCTCTGCTTGGCCGTTGGTCTGCGGGTGTCTCGCCGACGCTAGGTTGATCTTGACGTTCAGGATGCCCATCAGGTTCTGCCAGAAGTTCGAGATGAACTGTCGCCCCCTGTCGGACAGTATAGACCGTGGCAGACCGTGAACCTTGAACACGTGATCTATGAACAGTTTGGCTGTCTGTTCCGCCGTGGCCACCTTCGCAAACGGAATGAAATGTGCCATTTTGGTTAACAAGTCCACCACTACTAGCACTGCTGTTTTGCCCCTCGAGCTCGGCAGATCCGTGACAAAGTCCAGGGCCACTCTCTCCCACGGTTCGAGCATAGTTTGCAGCGGTTCCAGCAGGCCTGCCGGCTGTTTGTGCACTGGCTTAGCCCTCTGGCAGGTGTCGCACCTCGCGACGTAATCTGCGACTTCCCCCCGCATCTTGGGCCACCAGAAGTCCCTGGCGACTAATTCTATTGTCTTCTCTTTGCCAAAGTGCCCGGCGGTGGGTGCATCGTGCAACTGCTGCAGTACCTTAGCGCGGAGTTCGTCTCCCGGCACGTAGAGGGCCCCTTTGCGCATGAGCAACCCTTCGCGTATCTGAAACTCGTCGCCCTTTGCTTGGCCCCTGTGCACCTCCTCCATCTTCGCTCGTGCGAAAGAGTCGTCCTGCAGCGCGCGACGTACAGCATCCAGGTCGACGGTTGCCGAAGCGCACGCCCATGCTTCTGGGGCGAAAATGTGCTTGGCCGCCGCTGGCGTTGCCTCCTCGAGGTATTGCGGCTTCTTGGACAGTGCATCCGCCATGATGTTGGTGTCACCTGGGACGTACTCTATCCTGAAGTTGAAGTCCGCAAAGAACTCCGCCCAATGTAAGTGCCTCTGGTTCAGGAACCTCGCCGTGCGCCAGTACTCTAGATTCTTATGGTCCGTGCGGACCTGCACTGTCTGTTTGGCTCCGATCAGGAAGTGCCGCCACGCCTTGAATGCTGCATGAATGGCCAGCAACTCCCTGTCCCAGATGGTGTAATTCTGCTCGGACTTGCTGAGCTTCCTGGAGTAGAAGGAGCACGGTCTCCAATCCCCATGCGGGTCTTGCTGCAACAGGACGGCTCCCACGGCCCTGTCTGATGCGTCTGTCTCAACCCTCATCGGTTTGCCAGGATTTACATGCAGTAGCTGCTCTTCAGACGAGAAGAGACGCTTGAGTTTCTGAAAGGACTGCTCCGCCTGCTCCGTCCAGATGAACTTCTTCTTCTTGGAGCTGAGCGTGTCGGTAATGGCCGCCGTCTGCATCGCGAACCCCTTGATGAACTTTCGATAGAAGTTAGCAAAGCTGATAAACCGCTGGACCTCCTTCCGGTTGCGCGGGCTCTTCCAGTCCAACACTGCGCGAACCTTGGCGCTGTCCATGGCGAGCCCCTTGTCCGACAATTTGTAGCCCAGGAAATCCACCTCCGTCATGTCGAACTGGCACTTCTCCAGCTTGGCGTACAGTCTATGCTCCTGTAGCCTTCGCAGAACTTCCTTGACGTCTCTGTCGTGAACCTCCTGCGATTCTGAAAATATCAGGATGTCGTCCAGGAAGCAGACACACTTCTTGTAGAGGAGCCCCGCTAGCACGTGATGCATGAAAGCTTGAAAACAGTGGGAACCATTTTGTAATCCAAAGGGCATAACTCTGTATTCGTAGGTGCCCAGGGGCGTGAACATGGCCGTCTTCCACTCGTCGCCCTCCCGTATGCGGATAAGATTGTACGCCCCTCGCAGGTCCAACTTGGTGAAGACGCGTCCTTTGCGCACTGTCGCGAGGAGGTCGTCGATCCTGGGCATGGGGAAAGCCGAGGGCTTGGTTTTCGAGTTCAAAATGCGATAGTCCACCACCAGCCTCTTTTGGGGCGTGTCCTTCTTCTTCACAAAAAATACGGGACTGCCCCCCACTGCCTGGGATTCCCGGATGAACCCGCGCTTCAAATTATGATCTATGAACTCCCTGAGTTCCTGTAGTTCATCCTCAGACATGGAATACAAGTTCCCTGTCGGCAGCGTCGCCCCTGGCAGAAGGTCAATCTTGCAGTCATAGGGCCTGTGGGGAGGTAGCTTGTCCGCCTCCTTCTCGCAGAAAACCTCCAAAAATTCTGCGTACTTGTGGGGCACTGCTTGTAACGTGCCCAATTGCAGCTGTGCGTCCTCTTCTTCCCCCTCCAGTCTGGGTAGGATGCAGTGTTCAGCACAGTAAGAGGAGCCGAAAGTTAGTTGCCGCTGGTACCAAGCCAACGTCGGACTGTGCCTGTCCAGCCAACTCATGCCCAATACAACAGGCGTGTCCGACAGTTGGGTGACATTAAAGCTGATGACTTCCCTGTGATTTCCGATCTGCATCACCATCGGTGGCGTTTGCTTCACCACTTGCCCCCCTAGCAATTCTCTGCCATCCACCGTGACAACCTTCAGGGGCAGCGTGGCTGGCAGTAGCGTTATCTTGTGCTGCTTGACGAAATCCTGCCCTATGAAGTCCGCGTTGCTGCCAGAGTCAACAGTAATTGGCACTTCCATTGTAAGTCCATTGGGTAGCTGGAGCAATGCGGTGAGCTGCACTACTGGTTTGGGCGGGAGGGGGTCTGTGGGCTGCAAAATCTCTGGGGACTGCTTCACTGATTCGTCTGGCTGGGCCCCAGTGCCTCTGTTTCCAGCCAGACTCCGTCGTTTCCCTGCTGTGGTTCTCTCTGCTGAGTTGTTTCCGTTACCGTCGCTGAGGCTGCAGTGTGCTTGTGGAGCCTCTGGGGACACTCTTTCGCCATGTGTAGAGGACTGTCGCAGAGGTAGCACTTCCTATTCCCTCTAGGAGGCTTCGCCTTGACTGCTCCCGCTGCTATGGCTCTGTTTGCTGACTGAGCCCTGGCACCTCCAACCTCCATAGGTTCCCCTCCTCCTCCTGGCGGAGGCGTGGATTGCGCACGCGCTGCATCCCTGGGAAAGAAGGAAGGCGTTCTCGCCAACTCGCGCCCTCCACGCCCTTCGTCTCTGCTCCATGGACGTTCTTCCAGCCGCACTCCAATCATCAGCGCCCTCTGAACGATCTCCTGAGTGCTCCGGGGCCTCTCCCCCCTCGCAATTTCGTCTTTTACAGCACTGTTCAATCCTTCCCAGAACAGGTCTCTAACGGGAGCTGAATCTTTGTCCCATTCCAGGGCACTGACCAGTGCAAAAAAGCGGGAATGATACTGCCCCACACTGGCTCTCCCTTGCTTCAGCCCATGTATCTCTTTTCTGGCGATATCAACGTCTATATTTGATAGAAAACACGAATCCATCGCTTTAATGAAGGCATCTGCACTTCTGAGCGCCGGATCCTTATCCCTCCATAGATTGCGCAGCCACGCTTTGGCGTCCCCATGCAGATGGGATAAAATAAACCCCACCTTCTCTTGCTCATCTCTAAAGTCTTTATCCAGCAGTTGCAGCGCAAACTGCACATCTGCTCGGAAGTTGGGGTACTGCTGTAAATTATCATCGAAATGAGATACAAGGCTGCCTCCTCTTCTCCCCAGCCCAATTCCCTCCGATTTTGGTCCCGCTTGCCCCTGCTTTGTAAGCACATCCAACCTGACCTGGAGATCCTTGTAGGCGGCAGCCGCTTCCTCCTCCCTCTTCCTGGAGGCTAGTATCTCGGTGTTAAGATGTGACACTGCATTTTGCAGGGCTGCGATCTGCTGTTCAGTATTCATCTTTTCCGACCTTCGTGAGCTTGCGAAGCACCAATTTCCACCCCCTCGCTGCGTCCACTCACGCTGCAAGGCTTTTGGTGCAAAAGGTGCTGGAGACGGAGCTTACTGTCAGAGCCGCTTCCAGGTCCCAGCTCACAGAGGACCACGCTAGCCGGCAATATTGTACAAATTTCTTTATTGAGTTACAGTTTCCATTTTCAAGCCACAGCGCAAAGCTCTACGTCTTAGAAGCTAGACCGGCGGAGCTCCGTCTGAGTCTCCGCCTCCTGCACACCAACATAATACTCTAGCCTTACTGCACCTCTTCCGTCTTTCCTTTCTCCTCTGGGTCCCTCTACCCCCCGGGGTCTCTTCCTTCCTGGACTCTTCTGACGCTGACCCCCCCGACTCTTCTCCCTCCTTGCGGCGGGCTTTAGGACCTGGCTCTCTCTCCGGGCTGCTTACTGTGCCGCCTTCCTGTGCATTTGAACTTGGCGCGCGCGCGCAGCCTTCAACCTTCCTCTTGACCGTTTCCTCGCTCCCCGATGGAGGTGTGGCCAATCCTAACTCCTGTCCTCCCACTTGCGGCGAGCCGCCAGATCCCGATACCTGGGACTCCTCCCCCCTACTGCGCTCTGGTGGGGACGCTGGTCCCGATTTCCAGCTGCTGCTCTCTGAGTCCCCTCTGGTCCCTTCTTCCTGGGGCGTCCCCCTAGGCGCCCCCCTTGCTCTGACCACTGGAGCCCCTTTCTGAGAATCTTCCGACTCACTGGAAAGACTCGGAGATCTCGGTCCGCTGTCGTCGCTCATATTACCTTCGGATTCCTCCCCCTCGCTCTCTGTTTCCTCCCTTTCCTGTGCCTCTGCTCCTGAACCCCTGACAGTAACACTAACCGTAACTCTAACCCTTACCGAAACGCTAAACCTAACCCTAACCCTAACCCTAACCCTAACCCTAACCCTAACCGAAACCCTAACCCTAATCCTAACCCTAACCCTAACCCCAATCCTAACCCTAACCCTAACCCTAACCATAACCATAACCGTAACATTAACCGTAACCGTAACCCTAACCCTAAGCCTAACCCTAAGCCTAACCCTAACCGTAACCCTAACCATAACCGTAACACTAACCGTAACCCTAACCCTAACCCTAACCCCTATCCTAATCGTAACCCTAACCCTAACCCCAATCCTAACCCTAACCCTAACCATAACCCTAACCCTAACCCTAACCCTAATCCTAACCCTAACCCTAACCCTAACCCTAACCCTAACCCTAACCTTAACCATAACCCTATCCCTAACCCTATCCCTATCCCTATCCCAAACCCTAACCCTAACCCTAACCCTAACCCTAACCATAACCGTAACCCTAACCCTAACCCTAACCCTAACCGTAAGACTAACAGTAACTCAAACCCTAACCGAAACGCTAAACTTAACCCTAACCCTAACCCTAACCCTAACCTTAACCCTGACCCCAATCCTAACCCTAACCCTAACCCTAACCGTAACACTAACCGTAACTCTAACCCTAACCGTAACCGTAACCGTAACCGTAACTGTAACCCTAACCCTAACCCTAACCCTAACCCTATCCTAACCGTAACCCTAACCCTAACCCCAATCCTAACCCCAATCCTAACCCTAACCCTAACCCTAACCGTAACCCTAATCCTAACCCTAACCCCAATCCTAACCCTAACCCTAACCCTAACCCTAACCTTAACCCTAACCCTAACCCTAACCCTATCCCTAACCCTATCCCTATCCCTAACCCTAACCCTAACCCTAACCCTATCCCTATCCCTAACCCTAACCGAAATGCTAAACCTACCCCTAACCCTAACCCATACTCTAACCCTAACCCTAACCCCAACCCTAACCGTAACCGTAACCGTAACCCTAACCCTAACCCTAAGCCTAACCCCAACCCTAACCGTAACCCTAACCCTAACCCTAACCCTAACCCTAACCCTAAACCTATCCGTTACCCTAACCCTAACCCTAAGCCTAACCCCAACCCGAACCCTAACCCTGACCCCAATCCTAACCCTAAACCTAACCCTAACCTTAACCCTAACCGTAACTCTAACCCTAACGGTAACACTAACCGTAACCGTAACCGTAACCCTAACCCTAACCCTAACCCTAACCCTAACCCTAACCCCTATCCTAACCGTAACCCTAACCCCAATCCTAACCCCAATCCTAACCCTAACCCTAACCGTAACCGTAACCCTAACCCGAATTCTAACCCTAACCCTAACCTTAACCCTATCCCTATCCCTATCCCTATCCCTATCCCTATCCCTATCCCTATCCCTATCCCTATCCCTATCCCTATCCTTATCCCTATCCCTATCCCTATCCCTATCCCTAACCCTAACCCTAACCCTAACCGAAATGCTAAACCTACCCCTACCCCTAACCCATACCCTAACCCTAACCCTAACCCTAACGGAAACCCTAACTACAATCCTAACCCTAACCCTAACCCTAACCCTAACCCCTATCCTAACCGTAACCCTGACCCTAACCCTAACCCAAATCCTAACCCTAACCCCAACCCTAACCCTAACCCTAACCATAACCGTAACCCTAACCCTAACCAAAACCCTAACCCTAACCCTAACCCTAACCCTAAACCTAACCCTAAGCCTAACCCTAACACTAACCCTAACCCGAAACCTGACCCCAATCCTAACCCTAACCCTAACCCTAACCCTAACCCTAACCCTAACAGAAATGCTAAACCTAACCCTAACCCTAACCCTAACCGAAACCCTAACCCTAACCCTAACCCTAACCCCAATCTTAAACCTAACCCTAACCCTAACCCTAGCCGTAACACTAACCCTAACCCAAACCCTGACCCCAATCCTAATCCTAATCCTAACCCTAAGCCTTACCGTAACACTAACCGTAACTCTAACCCTAACCGTAACACTAACCGTAACCCTAACCCTAACCCTAACCCTAACCCCTATCCTAACCGTAACCCTAACCCCAATCCTAACCCCAATCCTAACCCTAACCCTTACCGTAACCCTAACCCTAACCCCAATCCTAACCCTAACCCTAACCCTAACCGTAACCCTAACCATATCCCTAACCCTATCCCTATCCCTAACCCTAACCCTAACCCTAACCCTAACCCTAAGACAAACCCTAACCCTAACCCTAACCCTAACCCTTACCCTAACCCTAACGCTAACGCTAACCCAAACCCTAACCGCAATGCTAAACCTACCCCTAACCCTAACCCATACTCTAACCCTAACCCTAACCCTAACCCCAACCCGAACCGTAACCCTAACCCTAACCCTAACCCTAACCCTATTCGTAACCCTAACACTAACCCTAACCCTAACCCTAACCCTAACTCTGACCCCAATCCTAACCCTAACCGTAACACTAACCGTAACTCTAACCCTAACCGTAACACTTACCGTAACGCTAACCCTAACCCTAACCCTAACCCCTATCCTAACCGTAACCCTAACCCCAATCCTACCCCCAATCCTAACCCTAACCCTAACCGTAACCCTAACCATAACCCTAACCCTAACCCCAATTCTAACCCTAACCCTAACCTTAACCCGAACCCTATCCCTATCCCTATCCCTAACCCTATCCCTAACCCTAACCCTAACCCTAACCCTAACCCTAACCCTAACCCTAACCATAACCGAAATGCTAAACCTACCCCTAACCCTAACCCATACTCTAACCCTAACCCTAACCGTAACCCCTATCCTAACCGTAACCCTGACCCTAACCCAAACCCCAATCCTAACCCTGACCATAACCCTAACCCTAACCCTAACCCTAACCCTAAGCCCAATCCAAACCCTAACCCTAACCCTAACCCTAACCTAAACCCTAACGCTATCCCTAACCCTAACCCCTATCCTAACCGTAACCCTGACCCTAACCCTAACCCTAACCCCAATCCTAACCCTAACCCTAACCCTAACCCTAACCATAACCGTAACCCTAACCAAAACCCTAACCATAACCCTAAAACTGACCCCAATCCTAACCCTAACCCTAACACTAACCCTAACCGAAATGCTAAACCTAACCCCAACCTTAA
>NC_138765.1:96828205-96850705 GCF_965113315.1 Podarcis vaucheri
CGAGTCTGTCCAGTGAATCAGAAGATTCACAAAGAGGAGCACCAGTGGCAAGGGCAAGGGGGGAGACTAGGGGGACACCCCAGGAAGAAAGAGCCAGAGGGGACTCAGAGGGGAGCAGTTGGAGATCGGGACCTACGTCACCGCCAGAGAGTAGGGAAGAGGAAGAGCGCCTGGGAACTAGCGCTGGCAGCTCACAACAGGAGGGAGGGCACGAGTCAGGAGTGGCCACACCTTCATCGGGGAGCGAAGTGACGGTTAGACGGAAAGTGGAAGGTTGGGCGCGCGCGCCAAGTTCAAATGCACAGGAAGGTGGCGCAGTAGGCAGCCCGGAAAGAGAGCCAGGTCCTAAAGCCCGGCGCAAGGAGACAGGGGAGTCAGGGGGGTCAGCGTCAGAAGAATCCCGGAAGGGAGAGACCCAGGGGGGCAGAGGGACCCAGAGGAGAACTGTCAGGCGGAAAAGGTGGAGCAGGGCTAGGATATTAAGTTGGTGCGCAAGGGGCGGAGACTCAGAAGGAGCTTCGCCGACCTAAGCATAAGGCGTAGGGTTGCACGCAGCAGCTCAAGAATGGAGACTGTAACTCAATAAAGACTTTTAATCAACAACCGCTGGCTAGCGTGATCCTCTGTGAGCTAGGATCTGGAAGTAACCCTGACAGTAAGCTCCTTCTCTTCAAATTGTGGACATCCACGACCTCGCGGAGAGGAGGGAAAGCGGGTGCCTACAAGAAAGCTCACGAACGGTAGACAATATGACGGCCGAACAGGAAATAACGGAACTCAGAGACGCGGTTTCACGACTGACTGCCGAGGCGGTGGCGTCCAGGAAGAGAGAGGAGGACGCAGCGGCCGCCTACAGGGATCTCCAGGTCAGGTTGGACGTGCTTACGAAGCAGGGGCAACAGACACCCAAATCAGAGGGGATTGGGTTGGGGAGACACACAGGCAGTCTGGTCTCGCACTTCGATGGGAATTTGCAACAGTACCCCAATTTTAGAGCAGACGTAATGTGTGCACTACAACTACTGCACAAAGACTTTAGAGATGAACAAGAGAAAGTGGGGTTCATCATGTCCCATTTGCATGGAGACGCTAAAGCATGGCTGCGCAATTTGTGGAGGGATAAGGATCCTGCGCTCCAAAATGCGGACGCCTTTATTAAAGCGATGGATGGCTGTTTTTTATCAAGCATTGACGTGGATCTTGCCCGAAGGGAGGTGCACGGACTAAGACAAGGGAGGGCCAGCGTACGGCAATATCATGCCCGCTTTTTCGCTTTGGTCAGTGCCCTGGAATGGGACAGAGATTCGGCTCCCGTCAGAGACCTTTTTTGGGAGGGCTTGAACAGCTCGGTGAAAGATGAGATTGCGAGGGGGGAGAGACCCCGGACCACGCAGGAGATCATTCAGAGGGCGCTGGCGGTGGGAGTGCGGCTGGAAGAACGTCCGTGGAGCAGGGACGAAGGGCGCAGCGGGCACGAACCAGCCAGGGGCTCCTCCTTCCTTCCCAGAGAAGCAGCGCGTGCGCAATCCACGCCCCCAACAGGGGGAGGGGTGGAACCGATGGAGGTTGGGAGTGCAAGGGCTCAGTCAGCAGCCAGAGCCCTAGCACCGGCAGCAGTGAAAGCGAAGCCTCCTAGAGGGAACAGGAAGTGTTACATCTGCGAGGATCCAGGCCATTTGGCGAAAGAGTGTCCCCGGAGGCTCCACAAGCACACTGCAGCCTCAGCAATGGTGACTGCAGCAACGCAGCAAGGAGAACCACAGCAGGGAAACGACGATGTCTGGCTGGAAGAGGAGGCACTGGGGCCCAGCCAGACGTGTCAGTGAAGCAGTCCCCAGAGATTTTACCGCCCATGGACCCCCTCCCGCCCAAGCCAGTAGTGAGGCTCACCGCATCGCTCCAGCTACCCAATGGAATCACCATGGACGTGCCAATCACCGTCGACTCGGGAAGCAATGCAGACTTCATAGGGCAGGACTTTGTCGACCGGCACGCTATACAGTTGCTGCCTGCCGCGCTGCCACTGCAGGTTGTCACGGTGGATGGCAGGGAGCTGTTAGGGGGGCAAGTGGTGAAGCAGACGCCACCTATGGTGCTGCGGCTTGGAAATCACAAGGAGATTATCAGCTTCAACGTCACTCAACTCTCAGACACGCCTATCGTATTGGGCATGAGTTGGCTGGACAGGCACAGCCCGACGCTGGCTTGGTACCAGAGGCAGCTGACCTTCGGTTCTTCCTTTTGTGCTGAACACTGCATCATGCCCCAGCAAGAAGGGGAGCAAGAGGAGTCACAGCTGCTGCTCGGCACGCTGCAAGCGATTCCCCACAAGTACGCAGAATTTTTGGAGGTTTTCTGCGAGAAGGAGGCAGACAAGCTACCCCCCCACAGACCATATGACTGCAAGATTGACCTGCTGCCGGGGGCGGCGCTGCCCAAAGGGAAGCTGTATTCCATGTCTGAAGACGAACTGCAGGAACTCAAGGAGTTCATTGATCATAATTTGAAACGCGGTTTCATCCGAGAGTCCCAGGCAGCGGGGGGCAGTCCTGTATTCTTTGTGAAGAAGCGAGACACGCCCCAGAAAAGGCTCGTGGTGGACTACCGCATTTTGAACAGTGTCACCAAGCCGTCGGACTTCCCCATGCCCCGAATCGACGACCTCCTCGCGAAAGTACGCAAGGGCAGCGTGTTCACCAAGTTGGACCTGCGAGGGGCGTACAACCTGATTCGCATGCGGGAAGGAGATGAGTGGAAGACAGCCATGTTCACACCCCTGGGCACCTACGAATATAGAGTTATGCCTTTTGGATTGCAAAATGGCTCCCACGTTTTTCAAGCTTTCATGCATCACGTGTTGGCGGGGCTCCTCTACAAGACGTGCGTCTGTTTCTTGGATGACATCCTGATCTTTTCGGAATCGCAGCAGGAGCATGACAGACACGTCAGGGAAGTGCTGAGCAGGCTCCAGCAACATAGGCTTTACGCCAAGCTGGAGAAGTGCCAATTCGACGTGACGGAGGTGGATTTCCTGGGATACAGGTTGTCTGACAAGGGGCTCGCCATGGACAGCGCCAAGGTTCGAGCGGTGTTGGATTGGAAAAGCCCACGCAACCGGAAGGAGGTCCAACGATTTGTCGGCTTCGCGAACTTCTATCGCAAGTTCATCAAAGGCTTCGCTATGCAGACTGCAGCCATTACAGACACGCTCAGTTCCAAGAAAAAGAAGTTCATCTGGACAGCGCAGGCGGAGCAGTCCTTTCAGGCACTCAAGCGTCTTTTCGCCTCGGAGGAACAGCTGCTTCATGTCGATCCTAGCAGGCCGATGAGAGTTGAAACAGACGCCTCGGACAGGGCCGTCGGAGCAGTCCTGCTGCAGAAGGACCCGCAGGGGGTTTGGAGGCCCGGAGCGTTTTACTCCAGGAAGCTCAGCAAGTCCGAACAGAATTACACCATCTGGGACAGGGAGTTGCTGGCTATTCATGCAGCGTTCAAAGCATGGAGGCACTTCCTGATTGGAGCCAAGCACACGGTGCAGGTCTGCACGGACCACAAGAATCTGGAGCACTGGCGCACGGCACAGTTCCTGAACCAGAGGCAGATACGTTGGGCTGAGTTCTTTGCGAATTTCGACTTCCGAATAGAGTATGTCCCGGGGGACACCAACATCATGGCGGACGCGCTATCCCGTAAGCCACAGTATCTGGAGGACGCCACGCCAGCGGCCGCCATGCACATCTTCGCGCCAACAGTGTGGGCGTGCGCTGCGGCGACAGTGGACCTGGAGGCGGTGCGACAAGCGTTGCAGAATGACTCTTTCGCGCAAGCAAAGATGGCTGAGATGCGAAGGGGCACGGCAGCGACCAACGGGTTCCAGCTGAGAGATGGATTGCTCATCCGCAAAGGGGCCATCTACGTGCCGGGAGACGAACTTCGCGCCAAGGTACTGCATCAGCTGCACGACGCGCCCACTGCCGGGCACTTTGGCAAGGAGAAGACGGTGGAATTAGTCGCCAGGGATTTCTGGTGGCCCGGAATGAGAGGGGAGGTCGCGGACTACGTGGCGAGGTGCGACACCTGCCAGAGGGCCAATCCAGTGCACAGACCGCCGGCCGGACTGTTGGAACCGCTGCAAACTCCGGTCGAGCCATGGGAGAGAGTCGCCCTGGACTTCGTCACGGATCTGCCCAGCTCGAGGGGCAAGACGGCCGTGCTGGTGGTGGTGGACTTGTTCTCCAAGATGGCGCATTTCATCCCGTGTGCGAAGGTGGCCACGGCGGAACAAACCGCCAAACTGTTCATAGACCACGTGTTCAAGGTTCACGGTCTGCCACGGTCTATTCTGTCCGACCGCGGGCGGCAGTTCATCTCGAACTTCTGGCAGAAGCTGATGGGCTTCCTAAACGTCAAGATCAACCTGGCGTCGGCGAGACACCCGCAGACCAACGGGCAAGCGGAGCGGGTCAATGCCATCATGCAGCAGTACCTGAGATGCTATGCGAATCAACAGCCTGCGACGTGGGTGGATTACCTGCCGCTCGCCGAGTTCGCCTACAACAACACGAAGCACGTGTCCACGGGGGTCACGCCGTTCTTCGCCAACAACGGGAGGCACCCCAGAACCTTCCCAGGACTGGAAAGACTGGTGGAGGGGGAGCCGCAGACAGCAGATGCGTTCGCGTCGGAGTTGCAAGAGGTTCACGATCAGCTGCGGCGGCACCTGGAGCTGGCCAAACACGCATACAAGGTGCAGGCAGACAAACACAGAAGGGTTGGCGAAGAGATCCAGGTGGGAGACTGGGTCTGGTTAGCAGCCCACGCAGTGCCGGCCAGGTCGTTGGCCAAGAAGAAACTAGGGCATAAGCAACTGGGGCCCTACCAAGTCGAAGAGCAGGTCAACCCGGTGGCTTTCAGGCTGGCGCTTCCGGAGGGTTCCAGAATGCATCCGGTGTTCCACAGATCGGTGCTCACTCCCTACAAGGCACCGCACAGGTTTCAGGAACCCGGCACGGCGCCGAGTCCGCTCCGAGAGGGAACCAGGCAACGGGGAGTGGCACAGGAGGTGCGCCTCAACGAAGTCACGGAGATTTTGGACTCCAGATGGGGGGAAGAGGGGGTAGAATACCTTCTCGCTAAGGAGGGCACCCCGGCCAATGCCAACAGCTGGGTGCCGGGCTACGCATGCCCTCTTTCCCCATAGGCCAATGCCGGCGGACTTTTTTGACGACTGGCTTTTCACGCCCACGCTTTCAGCCAGCACGTTCCGGGGGTTCGACTCGGATGAGGAACCGACACGAGACGCCCGTTCCCCGGAGGGGTCACCCTCGGGATCTGCCTCAGAACCCTCGTATTGGTGGGATGATCGACCAGAGGAGCAGTGGCGCAGGAAGTGGCTGGAGGGTCCAGGACGAGCTACGCCTACAGAAGGAAGCGAGGGAGAGACCGACATGGACTTTTTCGGGGACAACCAGGGTCTCGAGCACGGCGGCACGGAGATGGAAGCAGAGGTGACCGTCGTTGACGAGAGCAGGGAGGAAGAACCGGGAGTCTGCGGATGGAGGCCTGCCACGGGAAGCGAACTGTACCCGACATTCGTCCCTTTGACACTGCAGCACCCAGTTCCCGCACCGGAGGGAGGGGAGGGGGGAAGGGGGGGCTTTGAGGGGGGGATGGATGTCAGGGGTTCAGGAGCAGAGGCGAGGGCAAGGGAGGAAACAGAGAGCGAGGGGGAGGAGGCAGAAGAAAGGATGAGTGACGACGACGACCCGAGATCTCCGAGTCTGTCCAGTGAATCAGAAGATTCACAAAGAGGAGCACCAGTGGCAAGGGCAAGGGGGGAGACTAGGGGGACACCCCAGGAAGAAAGAGCCAGAGGGGACTCAGAGGGGAGCAGTTGGAGATCGGGACCTACGTCACCGCCAGAGAGTAGGGAAGAGGAAGAGCGCCTGGGAACTAGCGCTGGCAGCTCACAACAGGAGGGAGGGCACGAGTCAGGAGTGGCCACACCTTCATCGGGGAGCGAAGTGACGGTTAGACGGAAAGTGGAAGGTTGGGCGCGCGCGCCAAGTTCAAATGCACAGGAAGGTGGCACAGTAGGCAGCCCGGAAAGAGAGCCAGGTCCTAAAGCCCGGCGCAAGGAGACAGGGGAGTCAGGGGGGTCAGCGTCAGAAGAATCCCGGAAGGGAGAGACCCAGGGGGGCAGAGGGACCCAGAGGAGAACTGTCAGGCGGAAAAGGTGGAGCAGGGCTAGGATATTAAGTTGGTGCGCAAGGGGCGGAGACTCAGAAGGAGCTTCGCCGACCTAAGCATAAGGCGTAGGGTTGCACGCAGCAGCTCAAGAATGGAGACTGTAACTCAATAAAGACTTTTAATCAACAACCGCTGGCTAGCGTGATCCTCTGTGAGCTAGGATCTGGAAGTAACCCTGACACTAACCCTAACCCTAACCCTAACCCTAACCGAAACGTAAACCTAAGCCTAATACTAAGCCTAACCCTAACCCTAACCCTAACCCCAATCCTAACCCTAACCGTAACCCTAACCCTATCCCTAACCCTAACCCTAACCCCAATCCTAACCCTAACCCTAACCGTAACCCTATCCCTAACCCTATCCATAACCCTAAACCTAACCCCAATCCTAACCCCAAACGTAACCCTTACCGTAACACTAACTGTAACCTTAACCCTAACCCTAACCCTAACCCTATCCCTAACCCTAACCCTAACCCTAACCCGAACCCTAACCCCAATCCTAACCCTAAGCCTAACCCTAAGCCTAACCCTAACCGAACGCTAACCCTAACCCTAACCCTAACCCTAACCCCAATCCTAAAACTAACCATAACCGAAACGCTAAACGTAACCCTAACACTCACCCTTATCCCAATCCTAACCCTAACCCTAACCCTAACCCTAACCCCCACCCTAACCCTCACCCTAACTGAAATGCTAAACCGACTCCTAACCCCAACCCTAACCCTAACCCTAACCAAAACACAAACCCTAACCCTAACCCTAACCCCAATCCTAACCCCAATCCTAACCCTAACCGTAACCCTAACCCTAACCCCAACCCTAACCCTAACCCTAACCCTAACCCTAACCCTAACCGAAATGCTGAACCTAACCCTAACCCTAACCCTAACCCTAACCCCAATCCTAACCCTAACCGTAACCCTAACCCTAACCCTAACCCCAATCCTAACCCTAACCCTAACCGTAACCCTAACCGTAACCCTATCCCTAACCCTATCCATAACCCTAAACCTAACTCCAATCCTAACCCTAAACGTAACTGTCAGGGGTTCAGGAGCAGAGGCGAGGGCAAGGGAGGAAACAGAGAGCGAGGGGGAGGAGGCAGAAGAAAGGATGAGTGACGACGACGACCCGAGATCTCCGAGTCTGTCCAGTGAATCAGAAGATTCACAAAGAGGAGCACCAGTGGCAAGGGCAAGGGGGGAGACTAGGGGGACACCCCAGGAAGAAAGAGCCAGAGGGGACTCAGAGGGGAGCAGTTGGAGATCGGGACCTACGTCACCGCCAGAGAGTAGGGAAGAGGAAGAGCGCCTGGGAACTAGCGCTGGCAGCTCACAACAGGAGGGAGGGCACGAGTCAGGAGTGGCCACACCTTCATCGGGGAGCGAAGTGACGGTTAGACGGAAAGTGGAAGGTTGGGCGCGCGCGCCAAGTTCAAATGCACAGGAAGGTGGCGCAGTAGGCAGCCCGGAAAGAGAGCCAGGTCCTAAAGCCCGGCGCAAGGAGACAGGGGAGTCAGGGGGGTCAGCGTCAGAAGAATCCCGGAAGGGAGAGACCCAGGGGGGCAGAGGGACCCAGAGGAGAACTGTCAGGCGGAAAAGGTGGAGCAGGGCTAGGATATTAAGTTGGTGCGCAAGGGGCGGAAACTCAGAAGGAGCTTCGCCGACCTAAGCATAAGGCGTAGGGTTGCACGCAGCAGCTCAAGAATGGAGACTGTAACTCAATAAAGACTTTTAATCAACAACCGCTGGCTAGCGTGATCCTCTGTGAGCTAGGATCTGGAAGTAACCCTGACAGTAAGCTCCTTCTCATCAAATTGTGGACATCCACGACCTCGCGGAGAGGAGGGAAAGCGGGTGCCTACAAGAAAGCTCACGAACGGTAGACAATATGACGGCCGAACAGCAAATAACGGAACTCAGAGACGCGGTTTCACGACTGACTGCCGAGGCGGTGGCGTCCAGGAAGAGAGAGGAGGACGCAGCGGCCGCCTACAGGGATCTCCAGGTCAGGTTGGACGTGCTTACGAAGCAGGGGCAACAGACACCCAAATCAGAGGGGATTGGGTTGGGGAGACGCACAGGCAGTCTGGTCTCGCACTTCGATGGGAATTTGCAACAGTACCCCAATTTTAGAGCAGACCTAATGTGTGCACTACAACTACTGCACAAAGACTTTAGAGATGAACAAGAGAAAGTGGGGTTCATCATGTCCCATTTGCATGGAGACGCTAAAGCATGGCTGCGCAATTTGTGGAGGGATAAGGATCCTGCGCTCCAAAATGCGGACACCTTTATTAAAGCGATGGATGGCTGTTTTTTATCAAGCATTGACGTGGATCTTGCCCGAAGGGAGGTGCACGGACTAAGACAAGGGAGGGCCAGCGTACGGCAATATCATGCCCGCTTTTTCGCTTTGGTCAGTGCCCTGGAATGGGACAGAGATTCGGCTCCCGTCAGAGACCTTTTTTGGGAGGGCTTGAACAGCTCGGTGAAAGATGAGATTGCGAGGGGAGAGAGACCCCGGACCACGCAGGAGATCGTTCAGAGGGCGCTGGCGGTGGGAGTGCGGCTGGAAGAACGTCCGTGGAGCAGGGACGAAGGGCGCAGCGGGCGCGAACCAGCCAGGGGCTCCTCCTTCCTTCCCAGAGAAGCAGCGCGTGCGCAATCCACGCCCCCAACAGGGGGAGGGGTGGAACCGATGGAGGTTGGGAGTGCAAGGGCTCAGTCAGCAGCCAGAGCCCTAGCACCGGCAGCAGTGAAAGCGAAGCCTCCTAGAGGGAACAGGAAGTGTTACATCTGCGAGGATCCAGGCCATTTGGCGAAAGAGTGTCCCCGGAGGCTCCACAAGCACACTGCAGCCTCAGCAATGGTGACTGCAGCAACGCAGCAAGGAGAACCACAGCAGGGAAACGACGATGTCTGGCTGGAAGAGGAGGCACTGGGGCCCAGCCAGACGTGTCAGTGAAGCAGTCCCCAGAGATTTTACCGCCCATGGACCCCCTCCCGCCCAAGCCAGTAGTGAGGCTCACCGCATCGCTCCAGCTACCCAATGGAATCACCATGGACGTGCCAATCACCGTCGACTCGGGAAGCAATGCAGACTTCATAGGGCAGGACTTTGTCGACCGGCACGCTATACAGTTGCTGCCTGCCGCGCTGCCACTGCAGGTTGTCACGGTGGATGGCAGGGAGCTGTTAGGGGGGCAAGTGGTGAAGCAGACGCCACCTATGGTGCTGCGGCTTGGAAATCACAAGGAGATTATCAGCTTCAACGTCACTCAACTCTCAGACACGCCTATCGTATTGGGCATGAGTTGGCTGGACAGGCACAGCCCGACGCTGGCTTGGTACCAGAGGCAGCTGACCTTCGGTTCTTCCTTTTGTGCTGAACACTGCATCATGCCCCAGCGAGAAGGGGAGCAAGAGGAGTCACAGCTGCTGCTCGGCACGCTGCAAGCGATTCCCCACAAGTACGCAGAATTTTTGGAGGTTTTCTGCGAGAAGGAGGCAGACAAGCTACCCCCCCACAGACCATATGACTGCAAGATTGACCTGCTGCCGGGGGCGGCGCTGCCCAAAGGGAAGCTGTATTCCATGTCTGAAGACGAACTGCAGGAACTCAAGGAGTTCATTGATCATAATTTGAAACGCGGTTTCATCCGAGAGTCCCAGGCAGCGGGGGGCAGTCCTGTATTCTTTGTGAAGAAGCGAGACACGCCCCAGAAAAGACTCGTGGTGGACTACCGCATTTTGAACAGTGTCACCAAGCCGTCGGACTTCCCCATGCCCCGAATCGACGACCTCCTCGCAAAAGTACGCAAGGGCAGCGTGTTCACCAAGTTGGACCTGCGAGGGGCGTACAACCTGATTCGCATGCGGGAAGGAGATGAGTGGAAGACAGCCATGTTCACACCCCTGGGCACCTACGAATATAGAGTTATGCCTTTTGGATTGCAAAATGGCTCCCACGTTTTTCAAGCTTTCATGCATCACGTGTTGGCGGGGCTCCTCTACAAGACGTGCGTCTGTTTCTTGGATGACATCCTGATCTTTTCGGAATCGCAGCAGGAGCATGACAGACACGTCAGGGAAGTGCTGAGCAGGCTCCAGCAACATAGGCTTTACGCCAAGCTGGAGAAGTGCCAATTCGACGTGACGGAGGTGGATTTCCTGGGATACAGGTTGTCTGACAAGGGGCTCGCCATGGACAGCGCCAAGGTTCGAGCGGTGTTGGATTGGAAAAGCCCACGCAACCGGAAGGAGGTCCAACGATTTGTCGGCTTTGCGAACTTCTATCGCAAGTTCATCAAAGGCTTCGCTATGCAGACTGCAGCCATTACAGACACGCTCAGTTCCAAGAAAAAGAAGTTCATCTGGACAGCGCAGGCGGAGCAGTCCTTTCAGGCACTCAAGCGTCTTTTCGCCTCGGAGGAACAGCTGCTTCATGTCGATCCTAGCAGGCCGATGAGAGTTGAAACAGACGCCTCGGACAGGGCCGTCGGAGCAGTCCTGCTGCAGAAGGACCCGCAGGGGGTTTGGAGGCCCGGAGCGTTTTACTCCAGGAAGCTCAGCAAGTCCGAACAGAATTACACCATCTGGGACAGGGAGTTGCTGGCTATTCATGCAGCGTTCAAAGCATGGAGGCACTTCCTGATTGGAGCCAAGCACACGGTGCAGGTCTGCACGGACCACAAGAATCTGGAGCACTGGCGCACGGCACAGTTCCTGAACCAGAGGCAGATACGTTGGGCTGAGTTCTTTGCGAACTTCGACTTCCGAATAGAGTATGTCCCGGGGGACACCAACATCATGGCGGACGCGCTCTCCCGTAAGCCACAGTATCTGGAGGACGCCACGCCAGCGGCCGCCATGCACATCTTCGCACCAACAGTGTGGGCGTGCGCTGCGGCGACAGTGGACCTGGAGGCGGTGCGACAAGCGTTGCAGAATGACTCTTTCGCGCAAGCAAAGATGGCTGAGATGCGAAGGGGCACGGCAGCGACCAACGGGTTCCAGCTGAGAGATGGATTGCTCATCCGCAAAGGGGCCATCTACGTGCCGGGAGACGAACTTCGCGCCAAGGTACTGCATCAGCTGCACGACGCGCCCACTGCCGGGCACTTTGGCAAGGAGAAGACGGTGGAATTAGTCGCCAGGGATTTCTGGTGGCCCGGAATGAGAGGGGAGGTCGCGGACTACGTGGCGAGGTGCGACACCTGCCAGAGGGCCAAACCAGTGCACAGACCGCCGGCCGGACTGTTGGAACCGCTGCAAACTCCGGTCGAGCCATGGGAGAGAGTCGCCCTGGACTTCGTCACGGATCTGCCCAGCTCGAGGGGCAAGACGGCCGTGCTGGTGGTGGTGGACTTGTTCTCCAAGATGGCGCATTTCATCCCGTGTGCGAAGGTGGCCACGGCGGAACAAACCGCCAAACTGTTCATAGACCACGTGTTCAAGGTTCACGGTCTGCCACGGTCTATTCTGTCCGACCGCGGGCGGCAGTTCATCTCGAACTTCTGGCAGAAGCTGATGGGCTTCCTAAACGTCAAGATCAACCTGGCGTCGGCGAGACACCCGCAGACCAACGGGCAAGCGGAGCGGGTCAATGCCATCATGCAGCAGTACCTGAGATGCTATGCGAATCAACAGCCTGCGACGTGGGTGGATTACCTGCCGCTCGCCGAGTTCGCCTACAACAACACGAAGCACGTGTCCACGGGGGTCACGCCGTTCTTCGCCAACAACGGGAGGCACCCCAGAACCTTCCCAGGACTGGAAAGACTGGTGGAGGGGGAGCCGCAGACAGCAGATGCGTTCGCGTCGGAGTTGCAAGAGGTTCACGATCAGCTGCGGCGGCACCTGGAGCTGGCCAAACACGCATACAAGGTGCAGGCAGACAAACACAGAAGGGTTGGCGAAGAGATCCAGGTGGGAGACTGGGTCTGGTTAGCAGCCCACGCAGTGCCGGCCAGGTCGTTGGCCAAGAAGAAACTAGGGCATAAGCAACTGGGGCCCTACCAAGTCGAAGAGCAGGTCAACCCGGTGGCTTTCAGGCTGGCGCTTCCGGAGGGTTCCAGAATGCATCCGGTGTTCCACAGATCGGTGCTCACTCCCTACAAGGCACCGCACAGGTTTCAGGAACTCGGCACGGCGCCGAGTCCGCTCCGAGAGGGAACCAGGCAACGGGGAGTAGCACAGGAGGTGCGCCTCAACGAAGTCACGGAGATTTTGGACTCCAGATGGGGGGAAGAGGGGGTAGAATACCTTCTCGCTAAGGAGGGCACCCCGGCCAATGCCAACAGCTGGGTGCCGGGCTACGCTCTAGATGAACCTCTGCTCAAGGAAGAGTTTCATGCCCTCTTTCCCCATAGGCCAATGCCGGCGGACTTTTTCGACGACTGGCTTTTCACGCCCACGCTTTCAGCCAGCACGTTCCGGGGGTTCGACTCGGATGAGGAACCGACACGAGACGCCCGTTCCCCAGAGGGGTCACCCTCGGGATCTGCCTCAGAACCCTCGTATTGGTGGGATGATCGACCAGAGGAGCAGTGGCGCAGGAAGTGGCTGGAGGGTCCAGGACGAGCTACGCCTACAGAAGGAAGCGAGGGAGAGACCGACATGGACTGTTTCGGGGACAACCAGGGTCTCGAGCACGGCGGCACGGAGATGGAAGCAGAGGTGACCGTCGTTGACGAGAGCAGGGAGGAAGAACCGGGAGTCTGCGGATGGAGGCCGGCCACGGGAAGCGAACTGTACCCGACATTCGTCCCTTTGACACTGCAGCACCCAGTTCCCGCACCGGAGGGAGGGGAGGGGGGGCTTTGAGGGGGGGATGGATGTCAGGGGTTCAGGAGCAGAGGCGAGGGCAAGGGAGGAAACAGAGAGCGAGGGGGAGGAGGCAGAAGAAAGGATGAGTGACGACGACGACCCGAGATCTCCGAGTCTGTCCAGTGAATCAGAAGATTCACAAAGAGGAGCACCAGTGGCAAGGGCAAGGGGGGAGACTAGGGGGACACCCCAGGAAGAAAGAGCCAGAGGGGACTCAGAGGGGAGCAGTTGGAGATCGGGACCTACGTCACCGCCAGAGAGTAGGGAAGAGGAAGAGCGCCTGGGAACTAGCGCTGGCAGCTCACAACAGGAGGGAGGGCACGAGTCAGGAGTGGCCACACCTTCATCGGGGAGCGAAGTGACGGTTAGACGGAAAGTGGAAGGTTGGGCGCGCGCGCCAAGTTCAAATGCACAGGAAGGTGGCGCAGTAGGCAGCCCGGAAAGAGAGCCAGGTCCTAAAGCCCGGCGCAAGGAGACAGGGGAGTCAGGGGGGTCAGCGTCAGAAGAATCCCGGAAGGGAGAGA
The DNA here is from genome assembly GCF_965113315.1 of Podarcis vaucheri. Taxonomy (NCBI): domain Eukaryota; kingdom Metazoa; phylum Chordata; class Lepidosauria; order Squamata; family Lacertidae; genus Podarcis; species Podarcis vaucheri. Next base: position 96,841,817 of record NC_138765.1, read on the forward strand.
CCCAGGGGGGCAGAGGGACCCAGAGGAGAACTGTCAGGCGGAAAAGGTGGAGCAGGGCTAGGATATTAAGTTGGTGCGCAAGGGGCGGAAACTCAGAAGGAGCTTCGCCGACCTAAGCATAAGGCGTAGGGTTGCACGCAGCAGCTCAAGAATGGAGACTGTAACTCAATAAAGACTTTTAATCAACAACCGCTGGCTAGCGTGATCCTCTGTGAGCTAGGATCTGGAAGTAACCCTGACAGTAACCCTTACCGTAACACTAACCGTAACCTTAACCCTAACCCTAACCCTAACCCTAAACCTAACCCTAACCCTAACCCTAACCCTAACCCTAACCCTAACCCTAACCCCAATCCTAACCCTAACCGTAACCCTAACCCTAACCCTAACCCCAATCCTAACCCTAACCCTAACCGTAACCCTATCCCTAACCCTATCCATAACCCTAAACCTAACTCCAATCCTAACCCTAAACGTAACCCTTACCGTAACACTAACCGTAACCTTAACCCTAACCCTAACCCTAACCCTAACCCTAACCCTAACCCTAACCCTAACCCTATCCCTATCCCTAACCCTAACCCTAACCCGAACCCGAACCCGAACCCGAACCCCAATCCTAACCCTAACCCTAACCCTAACCCTAACCGAACGCTAACCTTACCCTAACCCTAACCCCAATCCTAAAACTAACTGTCAGAGGCTGCCTCAGGTCTCAGCTCACAAAAGACCAACGCCGAGCTCTTCTTATATACAAGGATGTTTATTGCAGTTCATTATTGGTTCCACAACCGAGGCGCGCAGCCCCTAGTCTGTAACGTCAGACATTTGAAGTCCCCTCTGAATCAGTCCCGCCCCTGCACCAACTTAAGAGGCTTGTGCTAGACCACCGCTTCCTGTCTTTCCTTTTCCGCAGGGTCTTTCTGCCCCCCTGGGTTCCTTCCCTCCTGCTCTCTCTTGAAGCGGATTCCTGAGATGCCTGTTCCCCCCTCCTTCGTGCTTTGGGGCTGGGCTCCTCCTCCGGGCTTTCTCCATTTCCGCGCGCCTCCACATTTGAACTTGGCGCGCGCTCGCTACCCCTGACCTTCCTTTTGACACTTACACTACTTCCTGTACTACTCTCCGCCTCCTCCGGCAGGACGTTCTCCCCACATCTCCTTCCCCTGTCTCTTTCCTGCTCCGCTCCGTGTGTCACACTGGGAACCCCCCTCTCTTCCCTTCGTTCCTGCTGGGAAGCCGGCCCCGATCTCCCACTCCCGCTCGGGGTTTCCCTGCTGCTTCCCTGCTCCTGGCAGGTCCCCCCTGTGACCCCCCTTGTCCTGACTAGGGGCGCCCCCTCCTGAGAATCCTCCGATTCACTTGAGAGACTCATGGAAGATCTTGAGTCATTGTCATCCTCTTCCTCACTGTCCTGGGATTCTTACTCGTCGCTCTCCGTCTCCTCCCTCACCTGTGCCTCTGTCTCTGAACCCCTGACATCCATCCCCCCCTCGAAGCCCCCCCTTCCCCCCTCCCGCTGCTCGGGCGCAGGTTCCGGGCGCTCCGTCGTTGCGGAGGTCGCTGCCGGACACAGGTCGTCGACGTCGATCTCCTCTGCTTCCAGTTCATTGTTTGTGTACTCAAACCCATTGTCCTCTCCCAACATGTTCACGTCCTCCCCTCCCCCTGTTGCCTGGGTGGGGTCTTCTTGCCAAGGACCCACCCGCCACCTCATGCGCCAGTCCTCTTCTGGTTGGTCGTCCCACCAGTAAGAAGGGTCGGTGTCCACCCCCGAACACGATCCCCTTGGAGGGCTCGACTCTGGCGTCGTCTCCTCTGCGGAGGAGAACCCTCGGAAGGTGCTGGCGGAAAGTGTGGGCATAAAAAGCCAATCGTCGAAAAACTGTGCTGGCATGGGCCTGTGTGGGAAAAGGGCATGGAACTCGTCCTTGAGGAGGGGTTCGTCCAAAGCGTAGTCCGGCACCCAACTGTTGGTGCTGGCCGGGGCGCCCTCGCTGGCGAGAAAATATTCCACTCCCTCTTCCCCCCATCTCGAGTCCAGAATCTCTGTGACCTCGTTGACTGGTTCGTCCTTAGGTGACCTCCCCCTCTTGGGTGACCCCCTGCTTGGTTCTGGTGCCGTCCCTGACTCCTGAAATCTGTGTGGGGCCTTGTAGGGGGTGAGCACCGACCTATGAAAGACCGGGTGCATTCTGGAACCCTCGGGGAGGGCCAATCGAAATGCTATGGGATTGATCCTGGCCTCAACTTGGTACGGCCCTAGTTGCCTGTGTCCCAGCTTCTTTTTAGCTAACGACTTGGCCGGCACCGCTTGGGCCGCTAACCATACCCAGTCTCCCACCTGGATGTCTTCCCCCTCCCTCCTGTGTTTGTCCGCCTGCACCTTATAGGCTTGTTTAGCTAGCTCTAAATGTCTCCGCAGCTCGTCGTGCACCTCTTGCAATTCTGCTGCGAAATGGTCGGCTTCCTGTGGCGCCCCCTCCCCCGTCGTTACGAGCCCCGGGAAGGTTCAGGGATGCCTTCCATTGTTAGCGAAGAACGGCGTCACCCCCGTAGATGCGTGCTTCGTGTTGTTGTAGGCAAACTCAGCCATCGGCAGGTAATCCACCCAAGCCGCGGGTCGCTGATTGGCGTAACATCTCAGGTACTGCTGCATGATCGCGTTGACCCTCTCTGCTTGGCCGTTGGTCTGCGGATGTCTCGCCGACGACAGGTTGATTTTGACGTGCAGGATCCCTAGGAGCTTCCGCCAGAAACTGGACACAAACTGGCGCCCCCTGTCGGACAGAATGGACCGTGGCAACCCATGCACCTTGAACACGTGGTCGATGAACAGTTTGGCTGTCTGCTCCGCTGTCGCCACCTTCGCGCAAGGAATGAAATGTGCCATCTTGGTGAACAGGTCTACAACCACAAGCACCGCCGTCTTGCCTCGCGAACTGGGCAGATCAGTGACAAAGTCCAGCGCCACCCTCTCCCACGGTTGCAGTGGCGTTTCCAGCGGTTCCAGCAGTCCCGCTGGCTTCTGGTGCACTGGCTTGGACCTTTGGCACGTGTCACACCTGGCGACGTACTCCGCGACCTCCCCTCGCATCTGGGGCCACCAAAAGTCTCTGGCCACTAATTCCATCGTCTTTTCCTTGCCGAAGTGGCCAGCGCTGGGTGCGTCGTGCAACTGCTGCAGAACCTTCGCGCGGAGATCGACTCCCGGAACGTAGAGAGCACCTTTACGGGTCAGCAGGCCGTCGCGTATCTGGAACTCGTCGTCCTTCGCTGTGCCCCTCCGCACCTCTTCCATCTTGGACTGTGCGAACGGATCCGCCTGCAACGCGCGACGCACCGCCTCCAGGTCCACGGCGGCTGAAGCGCACGCCCACGCCTGCGGTGCAAAAATGTGCTTGGCTGCCACCGGTGCCGCTGCCTCGAGATACTGTGGTTTCCTGGAGAGCGCATCTGCTATGACATTGTTGTCGCCTGGGATGTACTCTATCCTGAAATCGAAATCCGCAAAGAACTCCGCCCAGCGTATGTGCCTCTGGCTCTGTATCTTCGCCGTGCGCCAGTACTCTAGGTTCTTGTGGTCCGTGCGGACCTGCATGGTGTGCTTGGCTCCGATGAGAAAGTGCCTCCACGCCTTGAAAGCTGCGTGGATGGCCAGCAACTCCCTGTCCCAAATGGTGTAGTTCTGCTCCGACTTGCTGAGTTTTCGGGAGTAGAAAGCACAGGGCCTCCAGTTTCCCTGCGGGTCTTCCTGTAAGAGGACGGCCCCCACCGCTCTGTCAGATGCGTCAGTCTCTACCCTCATGGGCCTGCCAGGATTCACGTGTAGCAGCTGTTCTTCGGACGCGAAGAGACTCTTAAGTCTCCTGAAGGACTGCTCCGCCTGGTCCGTCCAGGTGAACTTCTTCTTCTTGGAGCTGAGAGTGTCCGTGATAGCTGCCGTGTCCTTGGCGAAACCCCTGATGAACTTGCGGTAAAAGTTGGCGAAGCCGACGAACCTCTGGACCTCTTTTCGGTTTCGCGGGCTCTTCCAGTCTAACACCGCATGGACCTTGGCGCTGTCCATGGCTAGCCCTCTGTCGGACAGCCTATAGCCCAGAAAATCCACCTCCGTCACGTCGAATTGGCACTTCTCCAGCTTGGCGTAGAGCCTGTGCTCCCGTAGCCTCTGCAGGACCTCCTTCACGTCGCTCTCGTGAGCCTCCGGCGATTCTGAGAAGATCAGAATGTTGTCGAGGAAACACACGCACTTCTTGTAGAGGAGTCCCGCTAGCACATGATGCATAAAAGCTTGGAAAAAGTGGGAGCCATAACCCTAACCCTAACCCCAATCCTAACCCGAACTGTAACCCTAACCCTAACCCCAACCCTAACCCTAACCCTAACCCTAACCGAAATGCTGAACCTAACCCTAACGGAAACCCTAACCCTAACCCTAACCGAAACGCTAACCCTAACCCTAACCCTATCCCCAATCCTAACCCTAACCCTAACCCTAATCGAAATGCTAACCCTAACCCTAACCCTAACCCTAACTCCAACCCCAACCCCAACCCCAACCCCAACCCTAACCCTAACACTATCCCCAATCCTAACCCTAACCCTAACCCTAATCGAAATGCTAACCCTAACCCTAACCCTAACCCTAACCCGAACCCTAACCCTAACCCCAATCCTAACCCTAACCGTAACCCTAACCCTAACCCTAACCCCAATCCTAACCCTAACCCTAACCGTAACCCTATCCCTAACCCTATCCATAACCCTAAACCTAACCCCAATCCTAACCCTAAACGTAACCCTTACCATAACACTAACCGTAACCTTAACCCTAACCCTAACCCTAACCCTAACCCTATCCCTATCCCTATCCCTAACCCTAACCCTAACCCTAACCCTAACCCAAACCCGAACCCAAACCCGAACCCCAATCCTAACCCTAACCCTAACCCTAACCCTAACCGAACGCTAACCTTACCCTAACCCTAACCCCAATCCTAAAACTAACCATAACCGAAACGCTAAACATAACCCTAACACTCACCCTAACCCCAATCCTAACCCTAACCCTAACCGTAACCCTAACTCTAACCCTAACCCTAACCCTAACCCTAAACCTAACCCCAATCCTAACCCTAACCCTAATCCTAACCCTAACCCTAACACTAACGCTAACGCTAACGCTAACGCGAACCCTAACCCTAACCCTAACCCTAACCCTAACCCTAACCCTAACCCTAACCCTAACCGAAACGCTAAACCTAAGCCTAACACTAACCCTAAGGCTAACCCTAACCCTAATCCCAATCCTAACCCCAACCTTAACCGTAACCCTAAGGCTAACCCTAACCCTAACCCTAACCCTAACCGAAACGCTTAACCTAAGCCTAACACTAACCCTAAGCCTAACCCTAACCCCAATCCTAACCCTAACCCTAACCCTAACCCTATCCATAACCCTAACCCTAACCCTAACTCTAACCCTAACCCTCACCCTCACCCTAACTGTAACCCTATCCCTAACCCTATCCCTATCCCTAAACCTATCCCTATCCCTATCCCTATCCCTATCACTATCACTATCACTATCACTATCACTATCACTATCCCTATCCCTATCCCTATCCCTAACCCTAACCCTAACCCCAAAGCTAACCCTAACCCTAACACTCACCCTAACCCCAATCCTAACCCTAACCCTAACCCTAACCCTAACCCTAAACCTAACCCCAATCCTAACCCTAACCCTAACCCTAAGCCTAACCCTAACCCTAACCCTAACAGAAACGTAAACCTAAGCCTAACACAAACCCTAAGCCTAACCCTAACCCTAACCCCAATCCTAACCCTAACCCTAACCGTAACCCTATCCCTAACCCTATCAATAACCCTAAACCTAACCCCAATCCTAACCCTAAAAGTAACCCTTACCGTAACACTAACTGTAACCTTAACCCTAACCCTAACCCTAACCCTAACCCTAACCCTATCCCTATCCCTATCCCTAACCCGAACCCGAACCCGAACCCAAACCCTAACCCCAATCCTAACCCTAACCCTAACCCTAACCCTAACCGAACGCTAACCCTAACCCTAACCCCAATCCTAAAACTAACCATAACCGAAACGCTAAACGTAACCCTAACACTCACCCTAACCCCAATCCTAACCCTAACCCTAACCCTAACCGTAACCCTAACCCTAACCCTAACCCTAACCCCCACCCTAACCCTAACCCTAACAGAAATGCTAAACCGACTCCTAACCCCAACCCTAACCCTAACCCTAACCCTAAACAAAACACAAACCCTAACCCTAACCCTAACCCCAATCCTAACCCCAATCCTAACCCTAACCGTAACCCTAACCCTAACCCTAACCGAAATGCTGAACCTAACCCTAACGGAAACCCTAACCCTAACCCTAACCCTAACCGAAACGCTAACCCTAACCCTAACCCTATCCCCAATCCTAACCCTCACCCTCACCCTAACCCTAACCCTAACTCCAACCCCAACCCCAACCCCAAACCTAACCCTAACCCTAACCCTAACCCTAACCCTAACCCCAATCCTAACCCTAACCGTAACCCTAACCCTAACCCTAACCCTAACCCCAATCCTAACCCTAACCCTAACCGTAACCCTATCCCTAACCCTAACCCCAATCCTAACCCCAATCCTAACCCTAACCGTAACCCTAACCCTAACCCCAACCCTAACCCTAACCCTAACCGAAATGCTGAACCTAACCCTAACGGAAACCCTAACCCTAACCCTAACCCTAACCGAAACGCTAACCCTAACCCTATCCCCAATCCTAACAGTAACCCTAACCCTAACCCTAACCCTAACCCTATCTCCAAACCCAACCCCAACCCCAAACCTAACCCTAACCCTAACCCTAACCCTAACCCTAACCCTAACCCTATCCCTATCCCTATCCCTATCCCTAACCCTAACCCGAACCCGAACCCGAACCCTAATCCCAATCCTAACCCTAACCCTAACCCTAACCCTAACCGAACGCTAACCCTAACCCTAACCCTAACCCCAATCCTAAAACTAACCATAACCGAAACGCTAAACGTAACCCTAACCCTCACCCTAACCCCAATCCTAACCCTAACCCTAACCGTAACCGTAACTCTAACCCTAACCCTAACCCTAACCGTAACCCTAACCCTCACCCTCACCCTAACCCTAACCCCCACCCTACCCCTAACCCTAACTGAAATGCAAAACCGACTCCTAACCCCAACCCTAACCCTAACCCTAACCCTAACCAAAACACAAACCCTAACCCTAACACTAACCCCAATCCTAACCCCAATCCTAACCCTAACCGTAACCGTAACCCTAACCCTAACCCTAACCCTAACCCTAAACCTAACCCCAATCCTAACCCTAACCCTAACCCTAACCCTAACCCTAACCCTAACCCTAACACTAACGCTAACGCGAACCCTAACCCTAACCCTAACACTAACCCTAACCCTAACCCTAACCGAAACGCTAAACCTAAGCCTAACCCTAACCCTAAGGCTAACCCTAACCCTGATCCCAATCCTAACCCCAACCTTAACCGTAACCCTAACGCTAACCCTAACCCTAAACCTAACCCTAACCGAAACGCTTAACCTAAGCCTAACACTAACCCTAAGCCTAACCCTAACCCCAATCCTAACCCTAACCCTAACCCTAACCCTAACCCAAACCCTAACCCTAACCCTAACCCGAACCCTATCCATAACCCTAACCCTAACCCTAACCCTAACTCTAACCCTAACCCTAACCCTCACCCTCATCCTCACCCTAACTGTAACCCTATCCCTATCCCGATCCCTATCCCTATCCCTATCCCTAACCCTAACCCTAACCCTAACCCTAACCCTAACCCTAACCCCAAAGCTAACCCTAACCCTAACACTCACCCTAACCCCATTCCTAACCCTAACCCTAACCCTAACGCTAACCCTAACCCTAACCCTTAACCTAACCCCAATCCTAACCCTAACCCTAACCCTAAGCCTAACCCTAACCCTAACCCTAACCCTAACCCTAACCGAAACGTAAACCTAAGCCTAACACTAACCCTAAGCCTAACCCTAACCCTAACCCCACTCCTAACCCTAACCGTAACCCTAACCCTAACCCTATCCCTAACCCTAACCCTAACCCTAACCCTAACCCAAATCCTAACCCTATCCCTAACCCTATCCGTAACCCTAAACCTAACCCCAATCCTAACCCTAAACGTAACCCTTACCGTAACACTAACTGTAACCTTAACCCTAACCCTAACCCTAACCCTATCCCTATCCCTAACCCGAACCCTAACCCGAACCCTAACCCCAATCCTAACCCGAACCCTAACCCGAACCCTAACCCTAACCGAACGCTAACCCTAACCCTAACCCTAACCCCAATCCTAAAACTAACCATAACCGAAACGCTAAACGTAACCCTAACACTCACCCTAACCCCAATCCTAACCCTAACCCTAACCCTAACCGCAACCCTAACCCTAACCCTAACCCTAACCCTAACCCTAACCGTAACCCTAACCCCCACCCTTACCCTAACCCTAACAGAAATGCTAAACCGACTCCTAACCCCAACCCTAACCCTAACCCTAACCCTAACCCTAACCAAAACACAAACCCTAACCCTAACCCTAACCCCAATCCTAACCCCAATCCTAACCCTAACCGTAACCCTAACCCCAACCCTAACCCTAACCCTAACCCTAACCGAAATGCTGAACCTAACCCTAACGGAAACCCTAACCCTAACCCTAACCCTAACCGAAACGCTAACCCTAACCCTAACCCTATCCCCAATCCTAACCCTAACCCTAACCCTAACCCTAACTCCAACCACAACCCCA
>NC_138765.1:96855705-96858205 GCF_965113315.1 Podarcis vaucheri
ACCCTAACCCTAACCCTAACCCTAATCCTCACCCTCACCCTCACCCTCACCCACACCCTCACCCTCACCCTCACCCTAACCCTAACCCTAACCCTAACCCTAACCAAAACGCTAACCCTAACCCTAACCCTAACCCTATCCCTCACCCTAACCCTAACCCTAACCCGAACCCGAACCCTATCCCTATCCCTAACCATAACCCTAACCCTAACCCTAACCATAACCCTATCCCTAACCCTAAGCGAAACGCTAACCCTAACCCTAACCCTAACCCTAACCCCAATCCTAACCCTAACGCTAACCCTAACCGAAACGGTAACCCTAACGCGAACCCGAACCCGAACCCGAATCCTAAAACTAACCATAACCGAAACGCTAAACCTAAGCCTAAAACTAACCCTAACCCCAACCCTAACCCTAACCCCAATCCTAATCCTAACAATAACCCTAACCGAAACGCTAACCCTAACCCTAACCCTATCCCCAATCCTCACCCTAACCCTAACCCTAATCGAAATCCTAAACCTAACCCTAACCCTAACCTTAACCCTAACCCTAACCCTAACCCCAACCCCAACCCCAACCCCAATCCCAACCCCAATCCTAACCCTAACACTAACCCTAGCCCTAGCCCTAACCCGAACCCGAACCCGAACCCGAACCCGAAACCGAATACTAAAACTAACCATAACCGAAACGCAAAACCTAAGCCTAACACTAACCCTAACCCCAACCCCAACCCCAATCCTAACCCTAACCCTAATACTAACCCTCGCCCTAGCCCTAGCCCTATCCCTAACCCGAACCCAAATCCTAAAACTAACCATAACCGAAACGCTAAACCTAAGCCTAACACTAACCCTAACCCTAACCCTAAACCTAACCCCAATCCTAACCCTAACCCTAACCCTAACCAAATCGCTAACCCTAACCCTAACCCTAACCCTAATCCCAATCCTAACCCCAACCTTAACCGTAACCCAAACCCTAACCCTAACCCTCACGCTAACCCTAACCCTAACCCTAACCCTAATCCTCACCCTCACCCTCACCCTCACCCACACCCTCACCCTCACCCTCACCCTAACCCCAACCCTAACCCTAACCCTAACCAAAACGCTAACCCTAACCCTAACCCTAACCCTATCCCTCACCCTAACCCTAACCCTAACCCGAACCCTATCCCTATCCCTAACCATAACCCTAACCCTAAACATAACCCTATCCCTAACCCTAAGCGAAACGCTAACCCTAACCCTAACCCTAACCCTAACCCTAACCCCAATCCTAACCCTAACGCTAACCCTAACCGAAACGGTAACCCTAACCCGAACCCGAACCCGAACCCGAATCCTAAAACTAACCATAACCGAAACGCTAAACCTAAGCCTAAAACTAACCCTAACCCCAACCCTAACCCTAACCCCAATCCTAATCCTAACAATAACCCTAACCGAAACGCTAACCCTAACCTTAACCCTATCCCCAATCCTCACCCTAACCCTAACCCTAATCGAAATCCTAAACCTAACCCTAACCCTAACCTTAACCCTAACCCTAACCCTAACCCCAACCCCAACCCCAACCCCAATCCCAATCCCAACCCCAATCCTAACCCTAACACTAACCCTAGCCCTAGCCCTAACCCGAACCCGAACCCGAACCCGAAACCGAATACTAAAACTAACCATAACCGAAACGCTAAACCTAAGCCTAACACTAACCCTAACCCCAACCCCAACCCCAATCCTAACCCTAACCCTAATACTAACCCTCGCCCTAGCCCTAGCCCTATCCCTAACCCGAACCCAAATCCTAAAACTAACCATAACCGAAACGCTAAACCTAAGCCTAACACTAACCCTAACCCTAACCCTAAACCTAACCCCAATCCTAACCCTAACCCTAACCCTAACCAAATCGCTAACCCTAACCCTAACCCTAACCCTAATCCCAATCCCAATCCTAACCCCAACCTTAACCGTAACCCTAACCCTAACCCTAACCCTCACGCTAACCCTAACCCTAACCCTAACCGAAACGCTAAACCTAAGCCTAACACTAACCCTAAGCATGACCAAAACCCTAACCCCAATCCTAACCCTAACCCTAACCCTAACTCTAACCCTAACCCTCACCCTAACCGTAACCCTATCCCTATCCCTAACCCTAACCCTAACCCTAACCCTAACCCTAACCCTAACCCTAACCCCAATCCCAATCCCAATCCCAATCCCAATCCTCACCCTAACCCTCACCCTAACCCCAACCCTAACCCTAACCCTAACCGAAACGCTAACCCTAACCCTAACACTCACCCTAACCCCAATCCTAACCCTAACCCTAACCGTAACCCTAACTCTAACCGTAACCCTATCCCTATCCCTATCCCTACCCCTAACCCTAACCCTAACCCTAACCCTAACGCCGACCCCAACCCCAACCCCAATCCTAACCCTAACACTAACCCTAGCCCTAGCCCTAGCCCTAGCCCTAACCC
>NC_138765.1:96873205-96880705 GCF_965113315.1 Podarcis vaucheri
TAACCCTAACCCTAACCATAACCCTAACCATAACCCTAACCCCAATCCTAACCCTAACCCTAACCCTAACCGTAACCCTATCCATAACCCTAACCCTAACCCCAATCCTAACCCTAAACCTAACCCTTACCGTAACACTAACCTTAACCCATAACCCTAACCCTAACTCTAACGCTAACCCTAACCCTAACCCTAACCTTAAGCCTAACCCTAACCCCAATCCTAACCCTAACCGTAACCGTAACACTAACCCTAACCCCAATCCTAACCCTAACCCTAACCCTAACCCTAACCCTAACCCTTTCCCTAACCCTAACCCTAACCCGAACCCGAACCCGAACCCGAACACGATCCCTATCCCTAACCCTAACCCTAACCCTAACCCTAACCCTAACACTAACCCCAATCCTAACCCTAACGCTAACCCAAACCCTAACCCTAACCGAAACGCTAACCCTAACACTAACCCGAACCCGAAACCGAACCCGAACCCGAATCCTAAATCTAACCATAACCGAAACGCTAAACCTAAGCCTAACACTAACCCTAACCCCAACCCTAACCCTAACCCTAACCCCAATCCTAACCCTAACCCTAACCCTAACCCTAACCGAAACGCTAACCCTAACCCCAATCCTAACCCTAACCCTAACCCTAAAACTAACCGAAATGCTAACGCTAACCCTAACCCTATCCCCAATCCAAACCCTAACCCTAACCCTAATCGAAATGCTAAACCTAACCCTAACCCTAACCCTAACCTTAACCTTAACCTTAACCCTAACCCTAACCCTAACCCTAACCCTAACCCCAATCCTAACCCTAACCCTAACCCTAACCCTAACCCTAACCCTAACCCTAACCCAAACCCTAACCCTAACCCTAACCCGAACCCTATCCATAACCCTAACCCTAACCCTAACCCTAACTCTAACCCTAACCCTAACCCTCACCCTCATCCTCACCCTAACTGTAACCCTATCCCTATCCCGATCCCTATCCCTATCCCTATCCCTATCCCTAACCCTAACCCTAACCCTAACCCTAACCCTAACCCTAACCCCAAAGCTAACCCTAACCCTAACACTCACCCTAACCCCATTCCTAACCCTAACCCTAACCCTAACGCTAACCCTAACCCTAACCCTTAACCTAACCCCAATCCTAACCCTAACCCTAACCCTAACCCTAAGCCTAACCCTAACCCTAACCCTAACCCTAACCCTAACCGAAACGTAAACCTAAGCCTAACACTAACCCTAAGCCTAACCCTAACCCTAACCCCACTCCTAACCCTAACCGTAACCCTAACCCTAACCCTATCCCTAACCCTAACCCTAACCCTAACCCTAACCCTAACCCAAATCCTAACCCTATCCCTAACCCTATCCGTAACCCTAAACCTAACCCCAATCCTAACCCTAAACGTAACCCTTACCGTAACACTAACTGTAACCTTAACCCTAACCCTAACCCTAACCCTAACCCTATCCCTATCCCTAACCCGAACCCGAACCCTAACCCGAACCCTAACCCCAATCCTAACCCGAACCCTAACCCGAACCCTAACCCTAACCGAACGCTAACCCTAACCCTAACCCTAACCCCAATCCTAAAACTAACCATAACCGAAACGCTAAACGTAACCCTAACACTCACCCTAACCCCAATCCTAACCCTAACCCTAACCGCAACCCTAACCCTAACCCTAACCCTAACCGTAACCCTAACCCCCACCCTTACCCTAACCCTAACAGAAATGCTAAACCGACTCCTAACCCCAACCCTAACCCTAACCCTAACCCTAACCCTAACCAAAACACAAACCCTAACCCTAACCCTAACCCCAATCCTAACCCCAATCCTAACCCTAACCGTAACCCTAACCCCAACCCTAACCCTAACCCTAACCCTAACCCTAACCCTAACCGAAATGCTGAACCTAACCCTAACGGAAACCCTAACCCTAACCCTAACCCTAACCGAAACGCTAACCCTAACCCTAACCCTATCCCCAATCCTAACCCTAACCCTAACCCTAACCCTAACTCCAACCACAACCCCAAACCTAACCCTAACCCTAACCCTAACCCTAACCCTAACCCCAATCCTAACCCTAACCGTAACCCTAACCCTAACCCTAACCCTAACCCTAACCCTAACCCCAATCCTAACCCTAACCCTAACCGTAACCCTATCCCTAACCCTAACCCTAACCCCAATCCTAACCCCAATCCTAACCCTAACCGTAACCCTAACCCTAACCCCAACCCTAACCCTAACCCTAACCCTAACCCTAACCCTAACCCTAACTCTAACCGAAATGCTGAACCTAACCCTAACGGAAACCCTAACCCTAACCCTAACCGAAACGCTAACACTAACCCTAACCCTATCCCCAATCCTAACCCTAACCCTAACCCTAACCCTAACTCCAACCCCAACCCCAACCCCAAACCTAACCCTAACACTAACCCTAACCCTAACCCTAACCCTAACCGTAACCCTATCCCTATCCCTAACCCGAACCCAAACCCTAATCCCAATCCTAAGCCTAAACCTAACCCTAACCATAACCGAAACGCTAAACGTAACCCTAACACTCACCCTAACCCCAATCCTAACCCTAACCCTAACCGTAACCCTAACCCTAACCCTAACCCTAACCCTCACCCTAACCCTAACCCCCACCCTAACCCTAACCCTAACTGAAATGCAAAACCGACTCCTAACCCCAACCCTAACCCTAACCCTAATCCTAACCCTAACCAAAACACAAACCCTAACCCTAACACTAACCCCAATCCTAACCCCAATCCTAACCCTAACCGTAACCCTAAGCCTAACCCTAACCCCAACCCTAACCCTAACCCTAACCCTAACCCTAACCGAAATGCTGAACCTAACCCTAACCCTAACCCTAACCCTAACCCCAACCCTAACCCTAACCCTAACCCTAACCCTAACCGAAATGCTGAACCTAACCCTAACGGAAACCCTAACCCTAACCCTAACCCTAACCGAAACGCTAACCCTAACCCTAACCCTATCCCCAATCCTAACCCTAACCCTAACCCTAACCCTAACCCTAACTCCAAGCACAACCCCAAACCTAACCCTAACCCTAACCCTAACCCTAACCCTAACCCCAATCCTAACCCTAACCGTAACCCTAACCCTAACCCTAACCCTAACCCTAACCCCAATCCTAACCCTAACCCTAACCGTAACCCTATCCCTAACCCTAACCCTAACCCCAATCCTAACCCCAATCCTAACCCTAACCGTAACCCTAACCCTAACCCCAACCCTAACCCTAACCCTAACCCTAACCCTAACCCTAACCCTAACCCTAACTCTAACCGAAATGCTGAACCTAACCCTAACGGAAACCCTAACCCTAACCCTAACCGAAACGCTAACACTAACCCTAACCCTATCCCCAATCCTAACCCTAACCCTAACCCTAACTCCAACCCCAACCCCAACCCCAAACCTAACCCTAACACTAACCCTAACCCTAACCCTAACCCTAACCCTAACCGTAACCCTATCCCTATCCCTAACCCGAACCCGAACCCAAACCCTAATCCCAATCCTAAGCCTAAACCTAACCCTAACCCTAACCCTAACCGAACGCTAACCCTAACCCTAACCCTAACCCTAACCCCAATCCTAAAACTAACCATAACCGAAACGCTAAACGTAACCCTAACACTCACCCTAACCCCAATCCTAACCCTAACCCTAACCGTAACCCTAACCCTAACCCTAACCCTAACCCTATCCATAACCCTAACCCTAACCCCAATCCTAACCGTAAACCTAACCCTTACCGTAACACTAACCTTAACCCATAAGCCTAACCCTAACTCTAACGCTAACCCTAACCCTAACCCTAACCTTAAGCCTAACCCTAACCCCAATCCTAACCCTAACCGTAACCGTAACACTAACCCTAACCCCAATCCTAACCCTAACCCTAACCCTAACCCTAACCCTAACCCTAACCCTAACCACAATCTTAACCCTAACCCTAACCCTAACCCTAACCCCAACCCTAACCCTAACCCTAACGCTAACCCTAACCCTCAACCTAACCCTAACCCTAACCCTAACCGAAACGCTAAACCAAACCCTAAGCCTAACCCTTACCCTCACCCTAAGCCTAAGCCTAACCCTAACCCTAACCCTAACCCTAACCCCAATCCTAACCCTAACCCTAACCCTAATCCTAACCCTAACCCTAACCCTAACCATAACCCTAACCATAACCCTAACCCCAATCCTAACCCTAACCCTAACCCTAACCGTAACCCTATCCATAACCCTAACCCTAACCCCAATCCTAACCCTAAACCTAACCCTTACCGTAACACTAACCTTAACCCATAACCCTAACCCTAACTCTAACGCTAACCCTAACCCTAACCCTAACCTTAAGCCTAACCCTAACCCCAATCCTAACCCTAACCGTAACCGTAACACTAACCCTAACCCCAATCCTAACCCTAACCCTAACCCTAACCCTAACCCTTTCCCTAACCCTAACCCTAACCCGAACCCGAACCCTAACCCGAACACGATCCCTATCCCTAACCCTAACCCTAACCCTAACCCTAACCCTAACACTAACCCCAATCCTAACCCTAATGCTAACCCAAACCCTAACCCTAACCGAAACGCTAACCCTAACACTAACCCGAACCCGAAACCGAACCCGAACCCGAATCCTAAATCTAACCATAACCGAAACGCTAAACCTAAGCCTAACACTAACCCTAACCCCAACCCTAACCCTAACCCTAACCCCAATCCTAACCCTAACCCTAACCCTAACCCTAACCGAAACGCTAACCCTAACCCCAATCCTAACCCTAACCCTAACCCTAAAACTAACCGAAATGCTAACGCTAACCCTAACCCTATCCCCAATCCAAACCCTAACCCTAACCCTAATCGAAATGCTAAACCTAACCCTAACCCTAACCCTAACCTTAACCTTAACCTTAACCCTAACCCTAACCCTAACCCTAACCCTAACCCCAATCCTAACCCTAACCCTAACCCTAACCCTAACCCTAACCCTAACCCTAACCCAAACCCTAACCCTAACCCTAACCCGAACCCTATCCATAACCCTAACCCTAACCCTAACCCTAACTCTAACCCTAACCCTAACCCTCACCCTCATCCTCACCCTAACTGTAACCCTATCCCTATCCCGATCCCTATCCCTATCCCTATCCCTATCCCTAACCCTAACCCTAACCCTAACCCTAACCCTAACCCCAAAGCTAACCCTAACCCTAACACTCACCCTAACCCCATTCCTAACCCTAACCCTAACCCTAACGCTAACCCTAACCCTAACCCTTAACCTAACCCCAATCCTAACCCTAACCCTAACCCTAACCCTAAGCCTAACCCTAACCCTAACCCTAACCCTAACCGAAACGTAAACCTAAGCCTAACACTAACCCTAAGCCTAACCCTAACCCTAACCCCACTCCTAACCCTAACCGTAACCCTAACCCTAACCCTATCCCTAACCCTAACCCTAACCCTAACCCTAACCCTAACCCTAACCCTAACCCTAACCCAAATCCTAACCCTATCCCTAACCCTATCCGTAACCCTAAACCTAACCCCAATCCTAACCCTAAACGTAACCCTTACCGTAACACTAACTGTAACCTTAACCCTAACCCTAACCCTAACCCTAACCCTATCCCTATCCCTAACCCGAACCCGAACCCTAACCCGAACCCGAACCCCAATCCTAACCCGAACCCTAACCCGAACCCTAACCCTAACCGAACGCTAACCCTAACCCTAACCCTAACCCCAATCCTAAAACTAACCATAACCGAAACGCTAAACGTAACCCTAACACTCACCCTAACCCCAATCCTAACCCTAACCCTAACCCTAACCGCAACCCTAACCCTAACCCTAACCCTAACCGTAACCCTAACCCCCACCCTTACCCTAACCCTAACAGAAATGCTAAACCGACTCCTAACCCCAACCCTAACCCTAACCCTAACCCTAACCCTAACCAAAACACAAACCCTAACCCTAACCCTAACCCCAATCCTAACCCCAATCCTAACCCTAACCGTAACCCTAACCCCAACCCTAACCCTAACCCTAACCCTAACCCTAACCCTAACCCTAACCGAAATGCTGAACCTAACCCTAACGGAAACCCTAACCCTAACCCTAACCCTAACCGAAACGCTAACCCTAACCCTAACCCTATCCCCAATCCTAACCCTAACCCTAACCCTAACCCTAACTCCAACCACAACCCCAAACCTAACCCTAACCCTAACCCTAACCCTAACCCCAATCCTAACCCTAACCGTAACCCTAACCCTAACCCTAACCCTAACCCTAACCCTAACCCCAATCCTAACCCTAACCCTAACCGTAACCCTATCCCTAACCCTAACCCTAACCCCAATCCTAACCCCAATCCTAACCCTAACCGTAACCCTAACCCTAACCCCAACCCTAACCCTAATCCTAACCCTAACCCTAACCCTAACCCTAACCCTAACTCTAACCGAAATGCTGAACCTAACCCTAACGGAAATCCTAACCCTAACCCTAACCGAAACGCTAACACTAACCCTAACCCTATCCCCAATCCTAACCCTAACCCTAACCCTAACCCTAACTCCAACCCCAACCCCAACCCCAAACCTAACCCTAACACTAACCCTAACCCTAACCCTAACCCTAACCGTAACCCTATCCCTATCCCTAACCCGAACCCGAACCCAAACCCTAATCCCAATCCTAAGCCTAAACCTAACCCTAACCCTAACCCTAACCGAACGCTAACCCTAACCCTAACCCTAACCCTAACCCCAATCCTAAAACTAACCATAACCGAAACGCTAAACGTAACCCTAACACTCACCCTAACCCCAATCCTAACCCTAACCCTAACCGTAACCCTAACCCTAACCCTAACCCTAACCCTCACCCTAACCCTAACCCCCACCCCCACCCTAACCCTAACCCTAACTGAAATGCAAAACCGACTCCTAACCCCAACCCTAACCCTAACCCTAATCCTAACCCTAACCAAAACACAAACCCTAACCCTAACACTAACCCCAATCCTAACCCCAATCCTAACCCTAACCGTAACCCTAAGCCTAACCCTAACCCCAACCCTAACCCTAACCCTAACCCTAACCCTAACCGAAATGCTGAACCTAACCCTAACCCTAACCCTAACCCTAACCCCAACCCTAACCCTAACCCTAACCCTAACCCTAACCCTAACCGAAATGCTGAACCTAACCCTAACGGAAACCCTAACCCTAACCCTAACCCTAACCGAAACGCTAACCCTAACCCTAACCCTATCCCCAATCCTAACCCTAACCCTAACCCTAACCCTAACTCCAAGCACAACCCCAAACCTAACCCTAACCCTAACCCTAACCCTAACCCTAACCCCAATCCTAACCCTAACCGTAA
>NC_138765.1:96895705-96898205 GCF_965113315.1 Podarcis vaucheri
TAACCCTAACCCTAAGCCTAAGCCTAAGCCTAAGCCTAACCTTAACCGAAACGCTAACACTAACGCTAACATTAACCCTAACCCTAACCCTAACCGTAAAAGTAACCCTAACCCTAACCCGAATCGTAACCCGAACCCGAACCAGAACCAGAACCAGAACCAGAACCGAAACGCTCACCCTAACCCGAACCCTAACCCTAACCCTAACCCTAACCCCAATCCTAACCCTACGCGTAACGCTAACCGTAACTCTAACCCTAACCGAAACGCTAAACCTAACCCTAACCCCAACCGAAACCCTAACCCTAACCCTAACTCTAACCCGAACCCTAACCCTAACCGCAACTCCAATCCTAACCCCAACCCTAAACCTAACCCTAACCGAAACCCTAACCCTAACCCTAACCCTAACCCTAACCCTAACCCTAACCCTAACCCCAACCCTAACCCTAACCCTAACCCTAACCGAAACGCTAACCCTAACCCCAATCCTAACCCTAACCCAAACACTAACCCTAACCCTAACCCTAACCGAGACCCTAACTGTAACTCTAACCCTAACCGAAACTCTAACCCCAACCCCAATCCTAACCCTAACCCTAACCCTAACCCTAACCCTAACCCTAACAGTGACCCTAACCGTAACTCTAACCCTAACCGAAACGCTAAACCTAACCCTAACCCTAACCGAAACCCTAACCCTAACCCTAACCCCAACCCTAACCTTAACCCTAACCCCAATCCTAACCCTAACCCTAACCCTAACCGAAACCCTAACCGTATCGCTACCCCTATCCCCAATCCTAACACTAACCCTAACTCAAACCCTAACCGAAACGGTAAACCTAACCCTAACCCTAACCCTTACCCTAGCACTAACATTAACCCTAACCCTAACCCCAAACCCTAACCCTAACCCTAACCCTAACCCCAACCCCAATCCAAACCCTAACCCTAACCCTAACCCTAACCCTAACCGTAACCGTGACCCTAACCGTAACTCTAACCCTAACCGAAACGCTAAACCTAACCCTAACCCTAACCGAAACCCTAACCCTAACCCTAACCCTAACCCTAACCGAAACTCTAACCGTATCCCTACCCCTATCCCCAATCCTAACACTAACCCTAACTCAAACCCTAACCGAAACGGTAAACCTAACCCTAACCCTAACCCTAACCCTTACCCTAGATCTAACCCTAAACTTAACCCTAACCCCAAACCCTAACCCTAACCCTAACCCTAACCCTAACCCTAACCCCAATCCTAACCCTAACCATAACCCTAACCCTAACCGTAATCATAACCGTAACCCTAACCCTAACCCTAACCCCAACTCTAACCCGAACCCGAACCCTAACCCCAACTCCAATCCTAACCCCAACCCTAACCCTAACCCTAACCCTAACCCTAACCGAAACCCTAACCCTAACCCTAACCCTAACCCTAACCCTAACCCCAAACCTAACCCCAACCCCAACCCTAACCCTAACCCTAACCCTAACCCTAACCCCAAACCTAACCCTAACCCTAAGCGTAACACTAACCGTAACTCTAACCCTAACCGAAATGCTAAACCTAACCCTAACCCCAACCGAAACCCTAACCCTAACCCTAACTCTAACCCGAACCCTAACCCTAACCCCAACTCCAATCCTAACCCCAACCCTATACCTAACCCTAACCGAAACCCTAACCCTAACCTTAACCCTAACCCTAACCCTAAACCTAAACCTAACCCTAACCCTAACCCTAACCCTAACCCTAACCCTAACCCTAACCCCAACCCTAACCCTAACCCTAACCCTAACACTAACCCTAACCCTAACCGAAACGCTAACCCTAACCCCAATCCTAACCCTAACCCAAAACCTAACCCTAACCCTAACCGAGACCCTAACTGTAACTCTAACCCTAACCGAAACCCTAACCCCAACCCTAACCCTAACCCCAACCCCAACCCCAACCCCAAACCTAACCCTAACCCTAACCCTAACCCTAACCCTAACCCTAACCCTAACCCTACCCCTAACCCTAACCCTAACCATAACTCTAACCCTAACCGAAACGCTAAACCTAACCCTCACCCTAACCCTAAGCCTAACCGAAACCCTAACCCTAACCCTAACCCCAACGCTAACCTTAACACTAACCCTAACGCTAACCCTAACCCTAACCCTAACTGTAACCCGAACCCGAACCCGAACCCTATCCCTATCCCTATCCCTAACCCTAACCTTAACCCTAACCCTAACCCTAACCCTAACCCTTACCCTAACCCTAACCCTAACTGAAATGCTAACGCTAACATTAACCCTAACCAACCCTAACCCTAACCCTAACCCTAACCCGAATCGTAACCCCAACCCGAACCCGAACCCGAACGAGAACCAGAACCAGAACCAGAACCGAAACCGAAACGCTCACCCGAACCCGAACCCGAACCCTAACCCTAACCCTAACCCCAACCCCAAACCCAACCCCAACCCCAACCCTAAC
>NC_138765.1:96903205-96908205 GCF_965113315.1 Podarcis vaucheri
AACCCTTACCGAAACGCTAAACCTAACCCAAACCCAAACCGAAACCCTAACCCTAACCGTAATCATAACCCTAATCCTAACCCTAACCCCAACTCTAACCCTAACCCGAACCCTAACCCTAACCCCAACTCCAATCCTAACCCCTACCCTAACCCTAACCCTAACCGAAACCCAAAACCTAACCCTAACCCTAACTCCAACCCTAACCCTAACACTAACCCTAACCGAAACGCTAACCCTAACCCCAATTCTAACCGTAACCCAAACCCTAACCCTAACCCTAACCGAGACCCTAACTGTAACTCTAACCCTAACCGAAACCCTAACCCCAACCCTAACCCTAACCCTAACCCTAACCCTAACCCTAACCCTAACCCCAACCCCAACCTTAACCCAAATCCCAACCCTAACCCTAACCCTAACCCTAACCCTAACCCCAATCCTAACCCTAACCCTAACCCTAACCCTAACCCCAATCCTAACCCTAACCCTAACCCTAACCCTAACTGTAACCCTAACCCTAACCCTATCCCTAACCCTAACCTTAAACCTAACCCTAACCCTAACCCTAACCCTATCCCTAACCCTAACCTTAAACCTAACCCTAACCCTAACCCTAACCCTAACCTTAACCGAAATGCTAACGCTAACATTACCCTAACCCTAACCCTAACCCTAACCCTAACCCTAACCCTAACCCTAACCGCAAATGTAACCCTAACCCTAACCCTAACCCGAATCGTAACCCGAACCAGAACCCGAACCAGAACCAGAACCAGAACCAGAACCAGAACCAGAACCAGAACCCGAACCGAAACCGAAACGCTCACCCGAACCCTAACCCTAACCCTAACCCTAACCCCAACCCCAACCCTAACCCTAACCCTAACCCCAATCCTAACCCTAAGCATAACACTAACCGTAATTTTAACCCTAACCGAAACGCTAAACCTAACCCTAAACCAAACCGAAACCCTAACCCTAACCGTAATCATAACCGTAACCCTAACCCTAACCCCAACTCTAACCCGAACCCGAACCCGAACCCTAACCCTAACCCCAACTCCAATCTTAACCCCTACCCTAACCCTAACCCTAACCCTAACCCTAACCGAAACCCTAACCCTAACCCTAACCCCAACCCTAACACTAACACTAACCCTAACCGAAACGCTAACCCTAACCCCAATTCTAACCCTAACCCAAACCCTAACCCTAACCCTAACCGAGACCCTAACTGTAACTCTAACCCTAACCGAAACCCTAACTCTAACCCTAACCCTAACCCTAACCCCTATCCTAACCGTAATCGTAACCCTAACCCCAATCCTAACCATAACCCTATCCGTAACCCTAACCCTAACCCTAACCCCAATCCTAACCCTAACCCTAACCTTAACCCTAACACTATCCCTAACCCTAACCCTAACCCTAACCCTAACCCTAACCCTAACCCTAACCCTAACCCTAACCCTAACCCCAACCCTAACCCTAACCCCAATCCTAACCCTAAACCTAACCCTTACCGTAACACTATCCGTAACCTTAACCCTAACCCT
Organism: Podarcis vaucheri; assembly: GCF_965113315.1. Taxonomy (NCBI): domain Eukaryota; kingdom Metazoa; phylum Chordata; class Lepidosauria; order Squamata; family Lacertidae; genus Podarcis; species Podarcis vaucheri. The sequence continues at coordinate 96,904,765 of NC_138765.1, forward strand.
AACCCTAACCGAAATGCTAAACCTACCCCTACCCCTACCCCTAACTCTAACCCTAACCCTAACCCCAACCCGAACCCGAACCCGAACCCGAACCCTAACCCCAACCCTAACCCTAACCCTATCCGTAAACCTAACTCAAACCCTAACCCTAAGTCTAACTCTAACCCTATCCCTAACCCTAACCCTAACCGAAACGCTAACCCTAACCCTAACCCTAACCCTAACCCTAACCCTAACCCTAACCCTAACCCTAACCGAAACGCTAACCCTAATCCTAACCATAACCCTAACCCTAACCGAAACCCTAACCCTAACCCTAACCCTAACCCAAACCCTAACCGTGACCCCAATCCTAACCCTAACCCTAACCCTAACCCTAACCCTAACCCTAACCCTAACCCTAACCCCAATCCTAACCCTAACCTTAATCCTAACCCTTTCCCTACCCCTACCCCTACCCCTAACTCTAACCCTAAAACTAACCCCAACCCTAACCATAACCCTAACCCTAACCCTAATCCTAACCCAAACCGTAACCCTAACTCAAACCCTAACCCTAAGTCTAACTCTAACCCTAACCCTAACCCTAACCCTAACCGAAACGCTAACCCTAATCCTAACCGTAACCCTAACCCTAACCCTAACCCTAACCGTAATCATAACCCTAACCCTAACCCTAACTCTGACCCCAATCCTAACCCTAACCCTAAGCCTAACCCTAACCCTAACGCTAACCGTAACCCTAACCCTAAGCCCAACCCGAAACAGAACCCTAACCCTAACCCTAACCTAAACCCTAACCCTAACCCTAACCCTAACCCAAACCCTAACCGTGACCCCAATCGTAACCCTAACCCTAACCCTAACCCTAACCCTAACCCTAACCCTAACCCTAACCCTAACCCTAATCCTATCTCTAACCCCTATCCTAACCGTAACCCTAACCCTAACCCTAACCCTAACCCAAACCCTAACCCTAACCCTAGCCCTAACCCTAACCCCAATCCTAACCCTAACCCTAACCGTAACCCTAACCGTAACTCTAAACATAACCGAAACGCTAAACGTAACCCCAACCCTAATCCAACCCCAACCCTAACCGAAACCCTAACCCTAACCCTAACCCTAACCCTAACCCTAACCCTAACCGAAACCCTAACCCTAACCCTAACCCTAACCCTATCCCTAACCCTAACCTGAACCCTAACCCTAACCCTAACCCTAACCCTAACCCTAACCCTAACCCTAACCCTAACCCTAACCCTAACTCTAACCCTAACCGTAACCGTAACACTAACCGAAACCGTAACCGTAACCGTAACCCTAACCCTAACCCTAACCCTAACCCTAACCCTAACCCTAACCCCTATCCTAACCGTAATCGTAACCCTAACCCCAATCCTAACCCTAACCCTATCCGTAACCCTAACCCTAACCCTAACCCCAATCCTAACCCTAACCCTAACCCTAACCTTAACCCTTACCCTATCCCTATCCGTAACCCTATCCCTAACCCTAACCCTAACCCTAATCCCAATCCTAACCCTAACCCTAACCCTTACCGTAACACTAACCGTAACCTTAACCCTAACCCTAACCCTGACCCCAATCCTAATCCTAACCCAAACCGTAACACTAACCGTAACTCTCACCCTAATCGAAACGCTAAACCTAACCCTAACCCTAATCCTAACCGTAAACCCAATCCTAACCCTTACCCTTACCCTAACCCTAACCCTAACCCTAACCTTAACCTTAACCTTAACCCTAACCCTAACCCTAACCCTAACCCCAATCCTAACCCTAACCGTAACCCTAACCCTAACCCTAACCCTAACCCTAACCCTAACCCTAACCGAAACCCTAACCCTAACCCTAACCCTAACCCTAACCCTAACCCTAACCCCAATCCTAACCCTAACCCTAACCCTAACCCTAACCCTAACCGAAATGCTAAACCTACCCCTAACCCTAACCCTATCCATAACCGTAACACTAACCGTAACCGTAACCCTAACCCTAACCCCTATCCTAACCGTAACCCTAACCCTAACCCTAACCCTAATCCCAATCCTAACCCTAACCCTAACCCTTACCGTAACACTAACCGTAACCTTAACCCTAACCCTAACCCTGACCCCAATCCTAACCCTAACCCTAACCGTAACACTAACCGTAACTCTCACCCTAACCGAAACGCTAAACCTATCCCTAACCCTAATCCTAACCGTAAACCCAATCCTAACCCTTACCCTTACCCTAACCCTAACCCTAACCCTAACCTTAACCTTAACCCTAACCCTAACCCTAACCCTAACCCTAACCCCAATCCTAACCGTAACCCTAACCCTAACCCTAACCCTAACCCTAACCCTAACCCTAACCCTAACCCTAACCGAAACCCTAACCCTAACCCTAACCCTAACCCTAACCCTAACCCCAATCCTAACCCTAACCCTAACCCTAACCGAAATGCTAAACCTACCCCTAACCCTAACCCTATCCATAACCGTAACACTAACCGTAACCGTAACCCTAACCCTAATCCCTATCCTAACCCTAACCCTAACCCTAACCCTAACCCCAATCCTAACCCTAACCCTAACCGTAACACTAACCGTAACTCTAAACATAACCGAAACGCTAACCGTAACCCCAACCCTAATCCAACCCTAACCCTAACCGAAACCCTAACCCTAACCGGTACCCCAATCCTAACCCTTACCCTATCCCTAACCCTAACCATAACCCTAACCATAACCGTAAGAGTAACCGTAACCGTAAGACTAACCGTAACCCTAATCCTAACCCTAACCCTAACCCTAACCGAAACCCTAACCCTAACCCTAACCCTAACCCTAACCCTAACCCCAATCCTAACCCTAACCCTAACCCTAACCCTAACCTGAACCCTAACCTGAACTCTAACCCTAACCCTAACCCTAACCCTAACCCTAACCCTAACCGTAACACTAACCGAAACCGTAACCGTAACCGTAACCCTAACCCTAACCCTAACCCTAACCCTAACCCTAACCCTAACCCTAACTCTAACCCTAACCCTAACCCCTATCCTAACCGTAATCGTAACCCTAACCCCAATCCTAACCCTAACCCTATCCGTAACCCTAACCCTAACCCTAACCCCAATCCTAACCCTAACCCTAACCTTAACCCTAACACTATCCCTAACCCTAACCCTAACCCCAACCCTAACCCTAACCCTAACCCTAACCCTAACCCTAACCCTAACCCTAACCCTTACCCTTACCCTTACCTTACCCTAACCCTAACCCTAACCCTAACTCTAACCCTAACCCCTATCCTAACCGTAACCCTAACCCTAACCCCAATCCTCACCCTAATGCTAACCCTAACCCTAACCCCAATCCTAACCCTAACCCTAACCCTAACGTTAACCCTAACATAAACCCTATCCCT
>NC_138765.1:96920705-96928205 GCF_965113315.1 Podarcis vaucheri
CCGAAACGCTAACCCAAACCCTAACCCTAACCCTAACCGTAATCATAACCCTAACCCTAACCCTAACTCTGACCCCAATCCTAACCCTAAGCCTAACCCTAACCCTAACGCTAACCCTAACCCTAACCCTAAGCCCAACCCGAAACAGAACCCTAACCCTAACCTAAACCCTAACCCAAACCCTAACCGTGACCCCAATCCTAACCCTAACCCTAACCCTAACCGTAACCCTAACCCTAACCCTAACCCTATCCCTAACCCCTATCCTAACCGTAACCCTAACCATAACCCTAACCCTAACCCTAACCCAAACCCAAACCCAAACCCTAACCCTAACCCTAACCCTAACCCTAACCCTAACCCTAACCCTAACCCTAACCCTAACCCCAATCCTAACCCTAACCCTAACCGTAACACTAACCGTAACTCTAAACATAACCGAAACGCTAAACGTAACCCCAACCCTAATCCAACCCTAACCCTAACCGAAACCCTAACCCTAACCGTAACCCCAATCCTAACCCTTACCCTATCCCTAACCCTAACCCTAACCATAACCATAACCGTAAGAGTAACCGTAACCGTAAGTCTAACCGTAACCCTAACCGTAACCCTAACCGAAACCCTAACCCTAACCCTAACCCTAACCCTAAGCCCAATCCTAACCCTAACCCTAACCCTAACCCTAACCCTAACCCTAACCCTAACCCTAACCCTAACCCTAACCCTAACCCTAACTCTAACTCTAACCCTAACCCAAACCCAAACCCTAACCCTAACTCTAACACTAACCGTAACTCTCACCCTAACCGAAACGCTAAACCTAACTGTCAGGGTTACTTCCAGATCCTAGCTCACAGAGGATCACGCTAGCCAGCGGTCGTTAAATAAAAGTCTTTATTGAGTTACAGTCTCCATTCTTGAGCTGCTGCGTGCAACCCTACGCCTTATGCTTAGGTCGGCGAAGCTCCTTCTGAGTCTCCGCCCCTTGCGCACCAACTTAATATCCTAGCCCTGCTCCACCTTTTCCGCCTGACAGTTCTCCTCTGGGTCCCTCTGCCCCCCCTGGGTCTCTTCCTTCCGGGATTCTTCTGACGCTGACCCTCCTGACTCCCCTGTCTCCTTGCGCCGGGCTTTAGGACCTGGCTCCCTTTCCGGGCTGCCTACTGCGCCACCTTCCTGTGCATTTGAACTTGGCGCGCGCGCCCAACCTTCCACTTTCCGTCTAACTGTCACTTTGCTCCCCGATGAAGGTGTGGCCACTCCTGACTCGTGCCCTCCCTCCTGTTGCGAGCTGCCAGCGCTAGCTCCCTGGCGCTCTTCCTCTTCCCTACTCTCTGGCGGTGACGTAGGTCCCGATCTCCAACTGCTCCCCTCTGAGTCCCCTCTGGCTCTTTCTTCCTGGGGTGTCCCCCTAGTCTCCCCCCTTGCCCTGGCCACTGGTGCTCCTCTTTGTGAATCTTCTGATTCACTGGAAAGACTCGGAGATCTCGGGTCGTCGTCATCACTCATCCTTTCTTCTGCCTCCTCCCCCTCGCTCTCTGTTTCCTCCCTTGCCCTCGCCTCTGCTCCTGAACCCCTGACATCCATCCCCCCCTCGAAGCCCCCCCTTCCCCCCTCCCCTCCTTCCGGTGCGGGAACTGGGTGCTGCAGTGTCAAAGGGACGAATGTCGGGTACAGTTCGCTTCCCGTGGCAGGCCTCCATCCGAAGACTTCCGGTTCTTCCTCCCTGCTCTCGTCAACGACGGTCACCTCTGCTTCCATCTCTGTGCCGCCGTGCTCGAGACCCTGGTTGTCCCCGAAAACGTCCATGTCGGTCTCTCCCTCGCTTCCTTCTGTAGGCGTTGCTCGTCCTGGACCATCCAGCCACTTCCTGCGCCACTGCTCCTCTGGTCGATCATCCCACCAATACGAGGGTTCTGAAGCAGATCCCGAGGGTGACCCCTCCGGGGAACGGGCGTCTCGTGTCGGTTCCTCATCCGAGTCGAACTCCCGGAACGTGCTGGCCGAAAGCGTGGGCGTGAAAAGCCAGTCGTCGAAAAAGTCCGCTGGCATTGGCCTATGGGGGAAGAGGGCATGAAACTCTTCCTTGAGCAGAGGTTCATCTAGAGCGTAGCCCGGCACCCAGCTGTTGGCACTGGCCGGGGTGCCCTCCTTAGCGAGAAGGTATTCTACCCCCTCTTCCCCCCATCTGGAGTCCAAAATCTCCGTGACTTCGTTGAGGCGCACCTCCTGTGCCACTCCCCGTTGCCTGGTTCCCTCTCGGAGCGGACTCGGCGCCGTGCCGGGTTCCTGAAACCTGTGCGGTGCCTTGTAGGGAGTGAGCACCGATCTGTGGAACACCGGATGCATTCTGGAACCCTCCGGAAGCGCCAGCCGGAAGGCCACCGGGTTGACCTGCTCTGCGACTTGGTAGGGCCCCAGTTGCTTATGCCCTAGTTTCTTCTTGGCCAACGACCTGGCCGGCACTGCTAACCAGACCCAGTCTCCCACATGGATCTCTTCGCCAACCCTTCTGTGTTTGTCTGCCTGCACCTTGTATGCGTGTTTGGCCAGCTCCAGGTGCCGCCGCAGCTGATCGTGGACCTCCTGCAACTCCGACGCGAACGCATCTGCTGTCTGCGGCTCCCCCTCCACCAGTCTTTCCAGTCCCGGGAAGGTTCTGGGGTGCCTCCCGTTGTTGGCAAAGAACGGCGTGACCCCCGTGGACACGTGCTTCGTGTTGTTGTAGGCGAACTCGGCGAGCGGCAGGTAATCCACCCACGTCGCAGGCTGTTGATTCTCATAGCATCTCAGGTACTGCTGCATGATGGCATTGACCCGCTCCGCTTGCCCGTTGGTCTGCGGGTGTCTCGCCGACGCCAGGTTGATCTTGACGTTTAGGAAGCCCATCAGCTTCTGCCAGAAATTCGAGATGAACTGCCGCCCGCGGTCGGACAGAATAGACCGTGGCAGACCGTGAACCTTGAACACGTGGTCTATGAACAGTTTGGCGGTTTGTTCCGCCGTGGCCACCTTCGCACACGGGATGAAATGTGCCATCTTGGAGAACAAGTCCACCACCACCAGCACGGCCGTCTTGCCCCTCGAGCTGGGCAGATCCGTGACGAAGTCCAGGGCGACTCTCTCCCATGGTTCGACCGGAGTTTGCAGCGGTTCCAACAGTCCGGCCGGCGGTCTGTGCACTGGTTTGGCCCTCTGGCAGGTGTCGCACCTCGCCACGTAGTCCGCGACCTCCCCTCTCATTCCGGGCCACCAGAAATCCCTGGCGACTAATTCCACCGTTTTCTCTTTGCCAAAGTGCCCGGCAGTGGGCGCGTCGTGCAGCTGATGCAGTACCTTGGCGCGAAGTTCGTCTCCCGGCACGTAGATGGCCCCTTTACGGATGAGCAATCCATCTCTCAGCTGGAACCCGTCGGTCGCTGCCGTGCCCCTTTGCATCTCAGCCATCTTTGCTTGCGCGAAGGAGTCATTCTGCAACGCTCGTCGCACCGCCTCCAGGTCCACTGTCGCCGCAGCGCACGCCCACACTGTTGGCGCGAAAATGTGCATGGCGGCCGCTGGCGTGGCGTCCTCCAGATACTGTGGCTTACGGGAGAGCGCGTCCGCCATGATGTTGGTGTCCCCCGGGACATACTCTATTCGGAAGTCGAAGTTCGCAAAGAACTCAGCCCAACGTATCTGCCTCTGGTTCAAGAACTGTGCCGTGCGCCAGTGCTCCAGATTCTTGTGGTCCGTGCAGACCTGCACCGTGTGCTTGGCTCCAATCAGGAAGTGCCTCCATGCTTTGAACGCTGCATGAATAGCCAGCAACTCCCTGTCCCAGATGGTGTAGTTCTGTTCGGACTTGCTGAGCTTCCTGGAGTAAAACGCTCCGGGCCTCCAAACCCCCTGCGGGTCCTTCTGCAGCAGGACTGCTCCGACGGCCCTGTCCGAGGCGTCTGTTTCAACTCTCATCGGCCTGCTGGGGTCGACGTGAAGCAGCTGTTCCTCCGAGGCGAAAAGACGCTTGAGTGCCTGAAAGGACTGCTCCACCTGCGCTGTCCAGATGAACTTCTTTTTCTTGGAACTGAGCGTGTCCGTGATGGCCGCTGTCTGCATAGCGAAGCCTTTGATGAACTTGCGATAGAAGTTCGCGAAGCCGACAAACCGTTGGACCTCCTTCCGGTTGCGTGGGCTTTTCCAATCCAACACCGCTCGAACCTTGGCGCTGTCCATGGCGAGCCCCTTGTCAGACAACTTGTAGCCCAGGAAATCCACCTCCGTCACGTCGAATTGGCACTTCTCCAGCTTGGCGTAAAGCCTATGTTGCTGGAGCCTGCTCAGCACTTCCCTGACGTGTCTGTCATGCTCCTGCTGCGATTCCGAAAAGATCAGGATGTCATCCAAGAAACAGACGCACGTCTTGTAGAGGAGCCCTGCCAACACGTGATGCATGAAAGCTTGAAAAACGTGGGAGCCATTTTGCAATCCAAAAGGCATAACTCTATATTCGTAGGTGCCCAGGGGCGTGAACATGGCTGTCTTCCACTCATCTCCTTCCCGCATGCGAATCAGGTTGTACGCCCCTCGCAGGTCCAACTTGGTGAACACGCTGCCCTTGCGTACTTTTGCGAGGAGGTCGTCGATTCGGGGCATGGGGAAGTCCGATGGCTTGGTGACACTGTTCAAAATGCGGTAGTCCACTACGAGCCTTTTCTGGGGCGTGTCTCGCTTCTTCACAAAGAATACAGGACTGCCCCCCGCTGCCTGGGACTCTCGGATGAAACCGCGCTTCAAATTATGATCAATGAACTCTTTGAGTTCCTGCAGTTCGTCTTCAGACATGGAATACAGCTTCCCTTTGGGCAGCGCCGCCCCCGGCAGCAGGTCAATTTTGCAGTCATATGGTCTGTGGGGGGGGGTAGCTTGTCTGCCTCCTTCTCGCAGAAAACCTCCAAAAATTCTGCGTACTTGTGGGGAATCGCTTGCAGCGTGCCGAGCAGCAGCTGTGACTCCTCTTGCTCCCCTTCCTGCTGGGGCATGATGCAGTGTTCAGCACAAAAGGAAGAGCCGAAGGTCAGCTGCCGCTGGTACCAAGCCAGCGTCGGGCTGTGCTTGTCCAGCCAACTCATGCCCAATACAATAGGCGTGTCCGAGAGTTGAGTGACGTTGAAGCTGATGATTTCCTTGTGATTTCCAAGCCGCAGCACCATAGGTGGCGTCTGCTTCACCACTTGCCCCCCTAACAGCTCCCTGCCATCCACCGTGACAACCTGCAGGGGCAGCGTGGCAGGCAGCAACTGTATAGCGTGCCGGTCGACAAAGTCCTGCCCTATGAAGTCTGCATTGCTTCCCGAGTCGACGGTGATTGGCACGTCCATGGTGATTCCATTGGGTAGCTGGAGCGATGCGGTGAGCCTCACTACTGGCTTGGGCGGGAGGGGGTCCATGGGCGGTAAAATCTCTGGGGACTGCTTCACTGACACGTCTGGCTGGGCCCCAGTGCCTCCTCTTCCAGCCAGACATCGTCGTTTCCCTGCTGTGGTTCTCCGTGCTGCGTTGCTGCAGTCACCATTGCTGAGGCTGCAGTGTGCTTGTGGAGCCGCCGGGGACACTCTTTCGCCATATGCCCTGGATCCTCGCAGATGTAACACTTCCTGTTCCCTCTAGGAGGCTTCGCTTTCACTGCTGCCGGTGCTAGGGCTCTGGCTGCTGACTGAGCCCTTGCACTCCCAACCTCCATCGGTTCCACCCCTCCCCCTGTTGGAGGCGTGGATTGCGCACGCGCTGCTTCTCTGGGAAGGAAGGAGGAGCCCCTGGCTGGTTCGCGCCCGCTGCGCCCTTCGTCCCTGCTCCACGGACGTTCTTCCAGCCGCACTCCCACCGCCAGCGCCCTCTGAACGATCTCCTGCATGGTCCGGGGTCTCTCCCCCCTCGCAATCTCATCTTTCACCGAGCTGTTCAAGCCCTCCCAAAAAAGGTCTCTGACGGGAGCCGAATCTCTGTCCCATTCCAGGGCACTGACCAAAGCGAAAAAGCGGGCATGATATTGCCGTACGCTGGCCCTCCCTTGCCTTAGTCCATGCACCTCCCTTCGGGCAAGATCCACGTCAATGCTTGATAAAAAACAGCCATCCATCGCTTTAATAAAGGCATCTGCATTTTGGAGCGCAGGATCCTTATCCCTCCACAAATTGCGCAGCCATGCTTTAGCGTCTCCATGCAAGTGGGACATGATGAACCCCACTTTCTCTTGTTCATCTCTAAAGTCTTTGTGCAGTAGTTGCAGTGCACACATTACGTCTGCTCTAAAATTGGGGTACTGTTGCAAATTCCCATCGAAGTGCGAGACCAGACCGCCTGTGCGTCTCCCCAACCCAATCCCCTCTGATTTGGGTGTCTGTTGCCCCTGCTTAGTAAGCACGTCCAACCTGACCTGGAGATCCCTGTAGGCGGCAGCTGCGTCCTCCTCTCTCTTCCTGGACGCCAGCGCCTCGGCAGTCAGTCGTGAAACCGCGTCTCTGAGTTCCGTTATTTGCTGTTCGGCCGTCATATTGTCTACCGTTCGTGAGCTCTCTTGTAGGCACCCGCTTTCCCTCCTCTCCGCGAGGTCGTGGATGTCCACAATTTGAAGAGAAGGAGCTTACTGTCAGGGTTACTTCCAGATCCTAGCTCACAGAGGATCACGCTAGCCAGCGGTCGTTAAATAAAAGTCTTTATTGAGTTACAGTCTCCATTCTTGAGCTGCTGCGTGCAACCCTACGCCTTATGCTTAGATCGGCGAAGCTCCTTCTGAGTCTCCGCCCCTTGCGCACCAACTTAATATCCTAGCCCTGCTCCACCTTTTCCGCCTGACAGTTCTCCTCTGGGTCCCTCTGCCCCCCTGGGTCTCTTCCTTCCGGGATTCTTCTGACGCTGACCCTCCTGACTCCCCTGTCTCCTTGCGCCGGGCTTTAGGACCTGGCTCCCTTTCCGGGCTGCCTACTGCGCCACCTTCCTGTGCATTTGAACTTGGCGCGCGCGCCCAACCTTCCACTTTCCGTCTAACCGTCACTTCGCTCCCCGATGAAGGTGTGGCCACTCCTGACTCGTGCCCTCCCTCCTGTTGCGAGCTGCCAGAGCTAGCTCCCTGGCGCTCTTCCTCTTCCCTACTCTCTGGCGGTGACGTAGGTCCCGATCTCCAACTGCTCCCCTCTGAGTCCCCTCTGGCTCTTTCTTCCTGGGGTGTCCCCCTAGTCTCCCCCCTTGCCCTGGCCACTGGTGCTCCTCTTTGTGAATCTTCTGATTCACTGGAAAGACTCGGAGATCTCGGGTCGTCGTCATCACTCATCCTTTCTTCTGCCTCCTCCCCCTCGCTCTCTGTTTCCTCCCTTGCCCTCGCCTCTGCTCCTGAACCCCTGACACTAACCCTAACCCTAATCCTAACCGTAAGCCCAATCCTAACCCTTACCCTTACCCTAACCCTAACCCTAACCCTAACCCCAATCCTAACCCTAACCGTAACCCTTATCGTAACCC
>NC_138765.1:96938205-96945705 GCF_965113315.1 Podarcis vaucheri
CCCTAACCGAAACCCTAACCCTAACCCTAACCCTAACCCTAACCCTAACCCTAACCTTAACCCTAACCCTAACCCTAACCCTATCCCTAACCCTATCCCTATCCCTATCCCTAACCCTAACCCTAATCCTAATCCTAATCCCAATCCTAACCCTAAACCTAACCCTTACCGTAACACTAACCGTAACCTTTACCCTAACCCTAACCCTAACCGAAATGCTAAACCTACCCCTAACCCTAAGTCTAAGCCTAACCCTAACCCCAACCCTAACCGTAACCCTAACCCTAACCCTAATCCTAATCCTAACCCTAACCCTAACCCTAACCCTAACCCTAATCCTAATCCTATCCGTAACCCTAACCCTAACCCTAACTCTAACTCTACCTCTACCTCTAACTCTAACTCTAACTCTAACTCTAACCCTAACCCTAACCCTAACCCTAACCCTAACCCTAACCCTAACCCTAACCCTAACCCTAACTAAACCCTAACCCTAACCCTGACCCTAACCCTAACCCTAACCGTAACACTAACCGTAACACTAACCGTAACTCAAACCCTAACCGAATCGCTAAACTTAACCCTAGCCCTAACCCTAACCCTAACCCTAACCCTATCCCCAACCCTAACCCTAACCGAAACCGAAACCCTAACCCTATCCGTAACCCTAACCGTAACCCTAACCCTAACCCTAACCCTAACCCTGACCCCAATTCTAACCCTAACCCTAACCCGAACCCCTGGAACGTGCTGTCTGAAAGCGTGGGTGTGAAAAGCCAGTCGTCGAAAAACTCGGCTGGCATGGGCCTGTGTGGAAAGAGGGCATGAAACTCGTCTTTTAGCAGTGGTTCGTCCAAAGCGTAACCCGGCACCCAGCTGTTGGCACTGACTGGGGTGCCTTCTCTGGCGAGAAGGTATTCCACTCCGTCTTCCCCCCATCTTGAGTCTAAAATCTCTGTGACCTCGTTGATAGGCTCCCCCTCTGGTGACCCCCTCTGCTCTGTCCTTTCCCTGAGCGGGCTTGGTGCCGTCCCGGTCTCCTGAAATCTGTGCCGTGCCTTGTAGGGAGTGAGCACTGATCTATGGAAAACCGGATGCATACTGGACCCCTCCGGAATTGTCAGCCGGAAAGCCACTGGGTTGACCTGTGCCTCGACTTGGTAGGGCCCTAGCTGCTTATGGCCGAGCTTCTTTTTCGCTAACGACCTGGCCGGCACTGCCTGGGCCGCCAACCAAACCCAGTCTCCCACCTGTATGTCTTCCCCAACCCTCCTGTGTCTGTCAGCCTGCAGTTTGTATGCGTGCTTAGCTAGCTCTAACTGCCTTCGAAGCTGTTCTTGGACCTCCTGCAACTCCGACGCAAATGCGTCCTCTGCCTGTGGCTCCCCCTCCCCCACTCTCTCTAATCCCGGGAAGGTTCTGGGATGCCTCCCATTGTTGGCGAAGAACGGCGTCACCCCCGTTGACACGTGCTTCGTGTTGTTTTAGGCGAACTCGGCGAGAGGCAGGTAGTCCACCCACGTTGCAGGCTGCTGATTTGCGTAACATCTCAGGTACTGCTGCATGATGGCATTGACCCGCTCTGCTTGGCCGTTGGTCTGCGGGTGTCTCGCCGACGCTAGGTTGATCTTGACGTTCAGGATGCCCATCAGGTTCTGCCAGAAGTTCGAGATGAACTGTCGCCCCCTGTCGGACAGTATAGACCGTGGCAGACCGTGAACCTTGAACACGTGATCTATGAACAGTTTGGCTGTCTGTTCCGCCGTGGCCACCTTCGCAAACGGAATGAAATGTGCCATTTTGGTTAACAAGTCCACCACTACTAGCACTGCTGTTTTGCCCCTCGAGCTCGGCAGATCCGTGACAAAGTCCAGGGCCACTCTCTCCCACGGTTCGAGCATAGTTTGCAGCGGTTCCAGCAGGCCTGCCGGCTGTTTGTGCACTGGCTTAGCCCTCTGGCAGGTGTCGCACCTCGCGACGTAATCTGCGACTTCCCCCCGCATCTTGGGCCACCAGAAGTCCCTGGCGACTAATTCTATTGTCTTCTCTTTGCCAAAGTGCCCGGCGGTGGGTGCATCGTGCAACTGCTGCAGTACCTTAGCGCGGAGTTCGTCTCCCGGCACGTAGAGGGCCCCTTTGCGCATGAGCAACCCTTCGCGTATCTGAAACTCGTCGCCCTTTGCTTGGCCCCTGTGCACCTCCTCCATCTTCGCTCGTGCGAAAGAGTCGTCCTGCAGCGCGCGACGTACAGCATCCAGGTCGACGGTTGCCGAAGCGCACGCCCATGCTTCTGGGGCGAAAATGTGCTTGGCCGCCGCTGGCGTTGCCTCCTCGAGGTATTGCGGCTTCTTGGACAGTGCATCCGCCATGATGTTGGTGTCACCTGGGACGTACTCTATCCTGAAGTTGAAGTCCGCAAAGAACTCCGCCCAATGTAAGTGCCTCTGGTTCAGGAACCTCGCCGTGCGCCAGTACTCTAGATTCTTATGGTCCGTGCGGACCTGCACTGTCTGTTTGGCTCCGATCAGGAAGTGCCGCCACGCCTTGAATGCTGCATGAATGGCCAGCAACTCCCTGTCCCAGATGGTGTAATTCTGCTCGGACTTGCTGAGCTTCCTGGAGTAGAAGGAGCACGGTCTCCAATCCCCATGCGGGTCTTGCTGCAACAGGACGGCTCCCACGGCCCTGTCTGATGCGTCTGTCTCAACCCTCATCGGTTTGCCAGGATTTACATGCAGTAGCTGCTCTTCAGACGAGAAGAGACGCTTGAGTTTCTGAAAGGACTGCTCCGCCTGCTCCGTCCAGATGAACTTCTTCTTCTTGGAGCTGAGCGTGTCGGTAATGGCCGCCGTCTGCATCGCGAACCCCTTGATGAACTTTCGATAGAAGTTAGCAAAGCTGATAAACCGCTGGACCTCCTTCCGGTTGCGCGGGCTCTTCCAGTCCAACACTGCGCGAACCTTGGCGCTGTCCATGGCGAGCCCCTTGTCCGACAATTTGTAGCCCAGGAAATCCACCTCCGTCATGTCGAACTGGCACTTCTCCAGCTTGGCGTACAGTCTATGCTCCTGTAGCCTTCGCAGAACTTCCTTGACGTCTCTGTCGTGAACCTCCTGCGATTCTGAAAATATCAGGATGTCGTCCAGGAAGCAGACACACTTCTTGTAGAGGAGCCCCGCTAGCACGTGATGCATGAAAGCTTGAAAACAGTGGGAACCATTTTGTAATCCAAAGGGCATAACTCTGTATTCGTAGGTGCCCAGGGGCGTGAACATGGCCGTCTTCCACTCGTCGCCCTCCCGTATGCGGATAAGATTGTACGCCCCTCGCAGGTCCAACTTGGTGAAGACGCGTCCTTTGCGCACTGTCGCGAGGAGGTCGTCGATCCTGGGCATGGGGAAAGCCGAGGGCTTGGTTTTCGAGTTCAAAATGCGATAGTCCACCACCAGCCTCTTTTGGGGCGTGTCCTTCTTCTTCACAAAAAATACGGGACTGCCCCCCACTGCCTGGGATTCCCGGATGAACCCGCGCTTCAAATTATGATCTATGAACTCCCTGAGTTCCTGTAGTTCATCCTCAGACATGGAATACAAGTTCCCTGTCGGCAGCGTCGCCCCTGGCAGAAGGTCAATCTTGCAGTCATAGGGCCTGTGGGGAGGTAGCTTGTCCGCCTCCTTCTCGCAGAAAACCTCCAAAAATTCTGCGTACTTGTGGGGCACTGCTTGTAACGTGCCCAATTGCAGCTGTGCGTCCTCTTCTTCCCCCTCCAGTCTGGGTAGGATGCAGTGTTCAGCACAGTAAGAGGAGCCGAAAGTTAGTTGCCGCTGGTACCAAGCCAACGTCGGACTGTGCCTGTCCAGCCAACTCATGCCCAATACAACAGGCGTGTCCGACAGTTGGGTGACATTAAAGCTGATGACTTCCCTGTGATTTCCGATCTGCATCACCATCGGTGGCGTTTGCTTCACCACTTGCCCCCCTAGCAATTCTCTGCCATCCACCGTGACAACCTTCAGGGGCAGCGTGGCTGGCAGTAGCGTTATCTTGTGCTGCTTGACGAAATCCTGCCCTATGAAGTCCGCGTTGCTGCCAGAGTCAACAGTAATTGGCACTTCCATTGTAAGTCCATTGGGTAGCTGGAGCAATGCGGTGAGCTGCACTACTGGTTTGGGCGGGAGGGGGTCTGTGGGCTGCAAAATCTCTGGGGACTGCTTCACTGATTCGTCTGGCTGGGCCCCAGTGCCTCTGTTTCCAGCCAGACTCCGTCGTTTCCCTGCTGTGGTTCTCTCTGCTGAGTTGTTTCCGTTACCGTCGCTGAGGCTGCAGTGTGCTTGTGGAGCCTCTGGGGACACTCTTTCGCCATGTGTAGAGGACTGTCGCAGAGGTAGCACTTCCTATTCCCTCTAGGAGGCTTCGCCTTGACTGCTCCCGCTGCTATGGCTCTGTTTGCTGACTGAGCCCTGGCACCTCCAACCTCCATAGGTTCCCCTCCTCCTCCTGGCGGAGGCGTGGATTGCGCACGCGCTGCATCCCTGGGAAAGAAGGAAGGCGTTCTCGCCAACTCGCGCCCTCCACGCCCTTCGTCTCTGCTCCATGGACGTTCTTCCAGCCGCACTCCAATCATCAGCGCCCTCTGAACGATCTCCTGAGTGCTCCGGGGCCTCTCCCCCCTCGCAATTTCGTCTTTTACAGCACTGTTCAATCCTTCCCAGAACAGGTCTCTAACGGGAGCTGAATCTTTGTCCCATTCCAGGGCACTGACCAGTGCAAAAAAGCGGGAATGATACTGCCCCACACTGGCTCTCCCTTGCTTCAGCCCATGTATCTCTTTTCTGGCGATATCAACGTCTATATTTGATAGAAAACACGAATCCATCGCTTTAATGAAGGCATCTGCACTTCTGAGCGCCGGATCCTTATCCCTCCATAGATTGCGCAGCCACGCTTTGGCGTCCCCATGCAGATGGGATAAAATAAACCCCACCTTCTCTTGCTCATCTCTAAAGTCTTTATCCAGCAGTTGCAGCGCAAACTGCACATCTGCTCGGAAGTTGGGGTACTGCTGTAAATTATCATCGAAATGAGATACAAGGCTGCCTCCTCTTCTCCCCAGCCCAATTCCCTCCGATTTTGGTCCCGCTTGCCCCTGCTTTGTAAGCACATCCAACCTGACCTGGAGATCCTTGTAGGCGGCAGCCGCTTCCTCCTCCCTCTTCCTGGAGGCTAGTATCTCGGTGTTAAGATGTGACACTGCATTTTGCAGGGCTGCGATCTGCTGTTCAGTATTCATCTTTTCCGACCTTCGTGAGCTTGCGAAGCACCAATTTCCACCCCCTCGCTGCGTCCACTCACGCTGCAAGGCTTTTGGTGCAAAAGGTGCTGGAGACGGAGCTTACTGTCAGAGCCGCTTCCAGGTCCCAGCTCACAGAGGACCACGCTAGCCGGCAATATTGTACAAATTTCTTTATTGAGTTACAGTTTCCATTTTCAAGCCACAGCGCAAAGCTCTACGTCTTAGAAGCTAGACCGGCGGAGCTCCGTCTGAGTCTCCGCCTCCTGCACACCAACATAATACTCTAGCCTTACTGCACCTCTTCCGTCTTTCCTTTCTCCTCTGGGTCCCTCTACCCCCCGGGGTCTCTTCCTTCCTGGACTCTTCTGACGCTGACCCCCCCGACTCTTCTCCCTCCTTGCGGCGGGCTTTAGGACCTGGCTCTCTCTCCGGGCTGCTTACTGTGCCGCCTTCCTGTGCATTTGAACTTGGCGCGCGCGCGCAGCCTTCAACCTTCCTCTTGACCGTTTCCTCGCTCCCCGATGGAGGTGTGGCCAATCCTAACTCCTGCCCTCCCACTTGCGGCGAGCCGCCAGATCCCGATACCTGGGACTCCTCCCCCCTACTGCGCTCTGGTGGGGACGCTGGTCCCGATTTCCAGCTGCTGCTCTCTGAGTCCCCTCTGGTCCCTTCTTCCTGGGGCGTCCCCCTAGGCGCCCCCCTTGCTCTGACCACTGGAGCCCCTTTCTGAGAATCTTCCGACTCACTGGAAAGACTCGGAGATCTCGGTCCGCTGTCGTCGCTCATATTACCTTCGGATTCCTCCCCCTCGCTCTCTGTTTCCTCCCTTTCCTGTGCCTCTGCTCCTGAACCCCTGACAGTAACACTAACCGTAACTCTAACCCTTACCGAAACGCTAAACCTAACCCTAACCCTAACCCTAACCCTAACCCTAACCCTAACCGAAACCCTAACCCTAATCCTAACCCTAACCCTAACCCCAATCCTAACCCTAACCCTAACCCTAACCCTAACCATAACCATAACCGTAACATTAACCGTAACCGTAACCCTAACCCTAACCCTAAGCCTAACCCTAAGCCTAACCCTAACCGTAACCCTAACCATAACCGTAACACTAACCGTAACCCTAACCCTAACCCTAACCCCTATCCTAATCGTAACCCTAACCCTAACCCCAATCCTAACCCTAACCCTAACCATAACCCTAACCCTAACCCTAACCCTAATCCTAACCCTAACCCTAACCCTAACCCTAACCCTAACCCTAACCCTAACCTTAACCATAACCCTATCCCTAACCCTATCCCTATCCCTATCCCAAACCCTAACCCTAACCCTAACCCTAACCCTAACCATAACCGTAACCCTAACCCTAACCCTAACCCTAACCGTAAGACTAACAGTAACTCAAACCCTAACCGAAACGCTAAACTTAACCCTAACCCTAACCCTAACCTTAACCCTGACCCCAATCCTAACCCTAACCCTAACCCTAACCGTAACACTAACCGTAACTCTAACCCTAACCGTAACCGTAACCGTAACCGTAACTGTAACCCTAACCCTAACCCTAACCCTAACCCTATCCTAACCGTAACCCTAACCCTAACCCCAATCCTAACCCCAATCCTAACCCTAACCCTAACCCTAACCGTAACCCTAATCCTAACCCTAACCCCAATCCTAACCCTAACCCTAACCCTAACCCTAACCTTAACCCTAACCCTAACCCTAACCCTATCCCTAACCCTATCCCTATCCCTAACCCTAACCCTAACCCTAACCCTATCCCTATCCCTAACCCTAACCGAAATGCTAAACCTACCCCTAACCCTAACCCATACTCTAACCCTAACCCTAACCCCAACCCTAACCGTAACCGTAACCCTAACCCTAACCCTAACCCTAAGCCTAACCCCAACCCTAACCGTAACCCTAACCCTAACCCTAACCCTAACCCTAACCCTAACCCTAAACCTATCCGTTACCCTAACCCTAACCCTAAGCCTAACCCCAACCCGAACCCTAACCCTGACCCCAATCCTAACCCTAAACCTAACCCTAACCTTAACCCTAACCGTAACTCTAACCCTAACGGTAACACTAACCGTAACCGTAACCGTAACCGTAACCCTAACCCTAACCCTAACCCTAACCCTAACCCTAACCCTAACCCTAACCCCTATCCTAACCGTAACCCTAAC